>NW_020653719.1:7987875-8005905 GCF_003589595.1 Hyposmocoma kahamanoa | reverse complement strand
ACCGACGACCTTATTGCCGTTCAGTCAAAGTGACTGTCAATGTGCGGGGCGTAGTGCGGTATCTAAAACCAGGGAGAGGCCTAGAGTGTCCATTCCCGTTACTTTTTTGTTCTCTGTCTATTATCTTCTTTTGTACGTGTACGTACTAAGCAACTAAAGCCCATAGTTTAAAAAATACCTAGGATATGAAAACCAGGCTCTCCTTGTATAGCTTTATAGCAATCTTAAACTTACTAGCAAAGCAAGTTGAAGATTATAGTATAGTGTCATTTAAAGTTTTAAATTGCGAAGATCTGAGAAGAACCACCACTGCACCCGTTACCCTGAAACATAAAGTTGGTAAGTCCCATGTACCTGTAATTTCACTACGCTATTAAAACTGAAAGGCAGAAATAAATGATTACTTTACTGTTTGGCAATAGGAATAGGTATAGTAGCCGGGAAATATCCCGGGATCAACTCTTTCATTAGAAGCTCTTGTCATCATATTTAAGAGCCCGATTCTTGTCAGTATAGTTTCCATTACTCTTCACAGTCCATAGCCAGGTACTTGACCTCTTTATTGTCGCTCACTTTGACATTCGTCATTTGTGTTTTCTTGGTCTTCCTTTCTTTCTTTTTCCTTCTATCTTCCCTTCAATTTCCTTTATTTTTATTATTTATTAAAAATGAAATTGTGAAAGCGAAAACTTGTAATAATATACCAATAATTTATTTACGAAAGGTACGCAAAATTCTGCAGCAAAACCCTGCTGTAGAGTCAATAAAACGTCCGCGGATTTGCACCATTCGAATTATTTACCAACACCCGGATTATGGCTCTGACCTGGCTGCGCGTAAAGTCCAATTTGGTCAATCCGGGTACAATAATAAGGTTTCCATAATGAAACCTACGAGCTTAATGAACATAGACAATAACGAGTTCTTAGGATTTCGCGATTGTTACACATAGGAAATGAAACTATTTTTCCGGATTTAAATATAAAAAGACGGACAAGTTTCCCATAGGTTATAATATTTAAGTTATTGAATGTCACGATATTTTACTACCATGATAATTAATTATTTTTTTAGAATTACTAAACTGTTTTATCGAGAAAGAAAAGAAAACAGAACACGGCAAAAACGTTGTCAAGAATCAAAAACAAGTAAATATGAATAACATCGAGTATATAACCAGAAATAGAGACGAAATGTCATTTAATTTGTTTGAAACTATTCTGCCATATCATTACTGTGACAACTGCGCTCCGATTGGCCGGCCCGAATTCGAAACAATTGACGGGTGTCGTCAATTGTTTTACCTCAAATCGACCAGTTAATTTGAACTTTGCTATAATGGACGAAAATTGCAAAATTACATATTTAATATTTAATTTCAGATGAAATGTGATTCCGTTTGTTTTGTAATTAGATGTTTTGCTGTTTTTCCCCACACTACCGAATGGAACAGCACGCCATTGTTGGAAATATTATATTTATTACAATAAATACACAATATTTTTGGAATATACGGAGACGTACACACAGGGCAGTTGTTGGCGCTGTCTATTTATATTTCAGTGCAAACGAGAGTTGACATTTATAAGTAATGTATCACTGATGAATTACCAGAAATACATGGCCCTCATTTCGTCTCTATTTTTGGTTATATACTCAATGATGAATATGAACATAGATCTTACAGATAACAAGTACACAGAAAAATTCCTAAGGTTTACTGGTTTGTTCCTACAAAAATGTAGTAAAATCAAAATATAAAAGAATTACTAAAAATCATGAACCAAAAGTTATTGTTTAAGATGTTAGTAATAAAGTCTAGCGAGGTTGATAGTATTTGAAAAATATCCCGGTCCAGTAATATCTACATAATATATTTTTCTTATTATATAGTTATACTCTGTCCAACCATTCATTTTTCATTTAACTTCTGACATATGCATGCCCCCGAAGTTCCGTAATTATTGCCATACAAATACTGACAAAAAATGCAATAATTCCTGGACTCTTTTATTTTTAATTTTAGTGAAGCGACATGCTCCTTAGCTCCGATATATATCGAGGCACAGATTATGTAACGAAGATTATTCAAGTTGATACATTTTGGTACCTCAATAATAAATTATAATACATTTTTATTGTTTGTTATAATTATCACTTGAATCCTCATTAACATTAATGATTAATTGTTGAGTACACAACAACAAGTCGTGCGCCTGATGGTAAGCAACACGCCTGTCCATAACAGTTACAGTGCCACTCAGAGCTTTAAATTGCAAAGTTCTGAGGGCACCACTGCGCCCGTCACCCTGAGACATAAGTTGACAAGTCCCATGTGCCTGTAATTTCACCAGCACCTTTACCCGTAAGAACCGGAACACAGTAATGCTGACATTACTGCTTGGCGGCAGAAATAGGTAAAGTGGCAGCACTACCCTGGACGAACTCTTTCACAAGGAGCTCTACTGCTACTAAATGATTAGAATTGAATGAGAATGATGATTAGAATTCGAGCCGTCAAAAGTTAAAAAATGGGTGGACGGAGTATAGCATTTATTGTACATCAAGGCCGTGGATTCGAATCCAGACACGTCTGAGTTTTTCAAAATTTATATGCGAAATTTCATTTGATATTCACCATGAGCTTCTCGGTGAAGGACAATGTCAAGCTATCATCATATCAGTCATATATGCTTAACAATTTAATGATGTGTGAAGATCCCAATCCGGGAAAGGAGATCTGTGCCTGTCAGAGGGACTATATGCTATAACTCTTTATAATATAGTTACGTGGTTGAACTTATACACTTTTGATAAGTAGCAGTAGGCGCGTTATATCGCTGAGTATATCTACATTAGAGCACTTAGTCAAAACATCAAATAAAAGTTTCTAAATTAAATAGTATCCCCGAATTAGGGTAATTGACATAAAACTGTGGTGTCCTGCTGTTTCCAATAACGAGATAGGGAGTGCCGATAAATTTATGGGATTGGTAATTTATCGTACGAAACTGGAACGGTCTTGTGCCGCATTTACTCATTGTCACCCTAATTAAGAGTGCGCAGAGATGTAATCAGAGCTATCTGGGAGGTCAATTCATTTCTTTGTATTCATTTTGATGTGCTCGTAAGAGGTTTAGTTAATGATATTAGTTTGCGCGTATACCTATTATGTAATTAATATCTGTGTCACGTAAATGGATGGAGTGCCATGACCATGACGATAGAGTAGCCTCCTTTTGCGATTCATAATAAAAAGAACATTATTAATAATTTTCTTTAAACATTTAATGTTTAAACATTGCGCTGTCTCTTTCTCTTGTGTTTCTGTCTTCTTTTTGTTTTTTTTTATGGTACTAAGTGCCCCGGCACTCGCTCGTCCCGACGAACAAGTCGTGCGCTTGTTGGTACGCGAAACTCTCGGTCATAATAGCTACGGAGCCACTCCAGAGCTTTAAATCACAAAGACCTGAGGGGTACTGCCACAGCGCCTGTCACCCTGATATAGAAGTTGACAAGACCTATGTGCCTGTAATTTCACCAGCACCCTTACCCTTCAAAACCGGAATGCAATAACGCTCATATTGCAGTTTTTCGGTGGGAATTGATAAGGTTACTTAGGAGCAGTACTTCCTTGGACGAACTCTCTCTTTCTTTTGTATTTTATACTAAGAAATATAAAATGAACTTGGATTTGTTACAAGCAAAAATGGCGAGCTAAACAATATACATAACAAAACGAACTTTGCTTAAGCTTAAGAAAGAAATTACGAAACAAACTCAAATGTATTCGTCTAGATCGTCAAGATCACGAAAATTGACGAACTCGGTTTCCAAATGATTGGAACAAATTGGTAAACGAACTTTTCTACATTGGTTCTGGTCTGGTTATTCCGGATAGTGCCCGGGAGTGAATTCATATCCATAGTAAAGGGAGTTCCCTAATTTGAGATCAGGTAATTGGTGTGGTTGTCTGGTATATTATATTATTACTCAATTAATTTCTTGCTTAAACTTAGGCAGGTTTGTTTTGTAATTAAGGAAAGCTTACTTAACTGTTCATTTTTGCTTAGTCGAAATCAAAGTTCATATATCTCAGTTTTATTCACTTTGATAAATAAGCAATACTCATTTGCACAGAGCGTCGTTAATCTGTGACACACCTGCCGGATAAAAACGGTTGAACCATATTTTGAATTAATGAATTCATCTCTCTCATACACGTCTCTCTCGTAACAGTGAACGTCTCTCTCGTAAAAGGTCACGAAGATAAAAGGATTATTTCATTTCGGTGCGTGCTAACACGCTTGACTTGGAAATATTCGCCGTATCGCCGGCCACACGATCGGTCATGGTCCGCAGCGGACAAAATCTCCTGTTGCATCTTTTAGGAACTGAGATGAAATAAAATATGACGTACAATAGAGTAGCACCGTGTGGACTTCGAATTCCGACACTGATACCTAAATGATATATCACTAATAAACGGGTGCGGTTCATAATATATAACAACAAATGACATAATTTTAGTCGATATAACGCTTAACAGATAATTAATTTATGGTATACAGGTATTTAATATATTCTTGCATGATATTAAAGATCTCTGAGCGTAATAGACGATTGATATAACAACTTTCATTCTAATATACAGATGTCATAACGTTCATTTTATATAAACACTTCAAATATAACGTTCACTGAGTATAATGTATTATTAATATATTCCAGTGGTGTTTAGGTACAATGGTGAATGAACCGAATTTGTTTGCATTGCCTAGTTGGTTCGACCTCCTCCTGTGGGTTTAGGTTAGTATATGACAAAGCTGCACGAGCCGAACGAGCGCAGCGAGCGTAACGCGGCGGCGGCCTGCGAGTGCCAGAACCCAATTTGTTTGCATTTGCTAGTTGGTTCGACCTCCGCCTGTGGGTTTAGGTTAGGTTGGTATATGCAATTAAATATTCTGTTTTAATATACATATATATTTTTTAACACAAAAAAAAACACTTAAAGCCTCATCGAAAACAATTATATTTTGCGATTGTACATTTAATGAAATAAAAAAAATTCTTATCAACATAATATAGGGCGCTTCAACTATTCGTAAAATAATATAACACAATATTTTGTTATATAATATAATATAATGTATTATTATAGGTACTGGTAGTACTTATACCATTTGTTAATTATGTCACCTTATCATAATATCTAATGTTTGTTATACTGAAGGTTCATTATACATATTGACATTATGCCTTTCGTTGTTATACCTTTTGTTAATTATATACAGTGAGTTATTTAATTCTTAGAAATTATATCAAATGTTGGTTATACAAAGTGTAAATAAATTATTTGTCGTTATGTCTTCCATTATACACCCCTAACAAACAGAGGATATAATAAACATAGAGAGAATAATAGCTCCCACTGAAATTCCGGAATAATGTCTTTATTTTATTATGTGTAACAATTATTTTACAAAAATAGTACAGTTGGAATTAATGTTTTGTAATTGTAAGTACGAATATAACTAGTGGCATTCTAACCAATCATTTATTTTATCAATTATATTTGTATTACTGGGATTTTAAGTAAATATACTCAGTCTATACCGATCTCTGCTAATAAATAACACTGTTACTTGTACTAGAGCTAATCTCAGGCACACCCCGGACACTCCATACAACTGTCGAAAATTATTTCGATTAACTTCTACTACTACATACAGCAAGGCGCTATCTGTGTGCGAATCTGTGCGTGAAGTGGCAGGGTTACCCATCACTTTCTTACACTATTACGTTACGTGATCAGAGCGGCAACATAGCGAAAATGCTAACGCGAATCTATTATCTATGATTTTATTAATAGAATCCAGAATTCTAATAGTTACACATGTCTATTATGTATTTATCTATTACTCACTAACTAGAGTAATATTGAAGATTTCTTTAAAAAATATATTAAAAGCACTTAAAATGTTATATTTTGGACATGTACTTTTAAATAAAGTAACCAAGGTATTTGAAATTGCGTGTCCAGGTTGATCATCATTACTTAGTTAATAATTAGGTATATTCGCTACTTACGTATATTATTCGAGAACCCTTGTCTACTAGCTCACGAAGTTATGGCGCCTCATTATATTTATATAATAAATCTGTATTTTTTATACAAACATTTATTACTCTGCAGTAAATAAATGAAGATAACAATAACTGAATGAGTCTCAGACATAAGTTTTTTTACTTACTTCGTTTCATCTTTCGGAAAATGATGTAAACAGCCGTACACAGCACAATTCACGACCATTATAAATAGTAACGTAAAATTATGTTTTATATTAACGTACAAGTTTCATAATGAATAAATGAAGACTGTATTCAAATATCCAAGCTGTCTTCGCACGAAAACGGCTCGCCGGCAGCCTTGTTGTCTTTTTTTTATTATTTATTTAGTTAACTGAAAGTCATTGTTCGGAACGCATTGCGTTTACCAGCAAATACTGAGTTTATGACCCTTTTGTTGCCGCGACTGGCACCAAACAAAGTATTTCTGTATCTAGTCTTCGTTTTGTTATTTGTGTGAACAGTTTGTGTTTTAATTTAATCAAATTTTTTATATACATTATTTTTATTTTTTGCTTTGTTTGTGTTTTTGTTTCGTAATTATTTATTTTTGTTTTACGTTGAATGTTTTGATTATGTTTTGTTTTTGTTCAATTTTGTTCAGTTTTCTTTTTTCTTTTGTGGTGTCATTGTGGTAAACAAATAAATGTATTTTCTTTCTTTCTTTCTATTTATACATATTAGGAAAATTCACAGGAAAATAATTCATATGTAAATTTTGATGGAATTGTTTTATAGAAAATTAATTATAGATATATAGATTGATTTTTTTTAAGATACTAAGTGACGGGACGAACAGTCGTGCTCCTGATCGTAATCGACACACCTATCCATAACAGTTGCAGTGCCCATACCACTGCACCCGTCACATTGAGACATACTGATATATCTGCAATTTTACTAGCACCCTTAGAGCGTTTGTGCACTACGTCCGATTCGTATCAAGGAGGTTACTCTCGATCTCCGTCCGACATCCGTCCGAAACAATTACTGTCAAATAACTAATATTCGACAAAATTAAAAGACAAGTATTCAGTATGAAGCTTCATTCGCATCACGCGTCTTTTCATTTGGTCAAGTATTGCTTATTTGGCAGTAATTATTTCGGACGGATGTTGGACGTAGATCGAGAGTATACCCCCAGTTCCGTTTTCGAGAAATGACGGTCCGAAATGTCACAGGGATCATTTTATCTCTAGATGTACAAGCGATTTTCGTATTTTATCAGATTCCATCCAAAGTGGGTCCGAGTTTTCTAGATTTATATAATCTCGGGTGACTTGACTAGACTCTCTTAACGTTCAAAACCAATCAAATTCAGTATCGCTTAACAGACGTGTTTGTTGCGTTTAACCGAAACCGCCCCGTGACGAATGTAGCTATTATCATACATGTTATGCATGTTTGTTAATTTATGATTGAGTTATGATTTGTTTGGAGAGTTATTGTGTCACCATTAGTAATTGTTTCGGACGGATGTCGGACGGAGATCGAGAGTAGACCCCCAGTTTCCAATCCGAGAAATAACGGTCCGAAATAGCACAGGGATCATTTTATCTCTAGGTGTACAAGCGACATCCGCAGTCGTTGAAAAACCAAATACAAAGATGCAAGCACATAGAAATAATCGTGAGGTCCGCTGGTTCGTTCCGTGGCTTAGTTGATATAGCGTCTGCCACGGTATGCGAGAAGACGTCGGTTCGAATTAGGCCGGAGCGAAGGAATTTTTTCTGGGTGTTCGATCTTTGTATTAATAATTCTAAAAAACAAAGATGACAATTAAAATAAATCATTGAATTTTTAGGTTTTCGCGATTGTTACACAAAAGAAATGTAACTATTTCTTCGAATCTAATATTTGTTTTTTCAAACAAACCAACGTTTCGGGTCCTTTGCAGGTCCCATAGCCACGTGTATTTGACACGTGATTTAGATCTGAAAAAAATAGTTTTAATTCGTATATAGTAAATTAACTTAATTATATCAAGCTAACATATTTTACTATATACAAAATAAATTAAATCAAATTATATAATATATTGTCAACGTGTAGCATGGTGATGCTACAGAAGACAACCAAATTTATTCTTCCTGTCATCATCCTATGAATGCCACCAAAGGTTCATCCGTAGTCAAAACATCACTGACGCATTTTTTTTCACTTTTAATGGAATTTATATATTAAATTTGCATCAACTGTCTTCTAATTTCAAAGTCAATTAATTAGTAGCAAAGCTTCGGGATCAAAAAACGGGGTGCGACCCAAATCCGTCCCCAAAAGTACCTATAGTGATGAATGCAAAGGCTCTAGGTGAGGTCACAGCGCTTGAAGCTGGTGACAAAGTTATAAATCAAACAGCGTACTCTGATGGAAGAGGTACCACGACAGATTAATCAAGCTAATTTGGCGAATTTAACCCCGGACCAATTAATAATAGCTCACGTAGTTTATAAACGATTGATGTAATTTTTTGTTCGGAATAAGAAACTGAACATTATGAAGAGAGTTAAAATTTATTATAAATACCCACGGTTTAATAAAAAAGTCATAGAAATACAAATCATATTTAAGCATAAAAAACTTATCGACTAATTTTGATTGTAGAATCTTTAAACCTAATGTTATAATTTTTAATAAAAAATATCGCCCACGAAAGTTTGTGGAATTACATTTATTTGCCAAGTTTTATTGAAATCGGTTAACAGAAAGTGGGTGAAATCCAATAGACTGTTTTCATTCTCTAATTTGCTACCATTAGAGATGCAGTGTTTTCACATTTGGATGAGATCATTACTGCGGTACCCCCTTTCCAACAAAAAAGAATTATCGAAATCTGTTCACAAATGTAGGAGTAAGGGAGGGAGAGACAGAGAAACAATAATGGCCGAATTGGCCTCCACCTTTTTTAAAGTCGGTTAAAAAAATTCTCTTTTTGCAGATGTATCCATATTACACCGAGGATGCGAAACATTAGTTGTGTGTGCTTTATGTTGATCTAATAGCAGGAATGAACATAGAACACCTTACGATATCTACAATGTCCTTGACTACTGTTTTACGTGGAGCACTAGAATATTGAATTTTCCCAGGATATATTCTAAATTCACTTCCCTAGGAATGAAACTATTTTTCCGGATTTAAATCGCGTATATTTGTTTTTTCAAACAAACCGACGTTTCGACAAAAAAGTTACAGTACAATGCCGTGTGAACAGGGGGTAACTGTCTCCGTCACTCACATCACGACATTCGACACCTTTGTCTTGTAGAGCCTGGTGACGATTGCGCTATTCATTATAGTTCGCTTTTATTTTTAAATTCTAAATATAAACCAAGAAATAATTAGATGAGTATAAATCATCATCATCATCATCATCATCAGCCTATTGCAGTCCACTGCTGGACATAGGCCTCCCCTAATGCACGCCATTTCGCCCTGTTCTCGGCTTGACGCATCCATTTCCTGCCAGCAATCTATAAATACCGTATAAATATTGTAAAAATACAAGTAAGATAATGGTACAAAATTGATCCAAAATAATAAACACGCCGCATGGTTTTACTAACGAATAATCCGACAAGCCTGTAAAACTGTTAAGGTTATTGCGGATCATTTCATAAGTGACAGGCGTGACAAAATCACAGTGATTTGTCACTGTGATTTTTTCTGTAACTGGAACGATAGTCGACGATAGAAATGTAACGCTTTTTCACATGTCTAGTGCACTCGCGCTGTATAACGCGGGTCGTACCGCGCGCCATTCATTACAGAATTGGTGCGTTCGCTCACGGTTTAAAAAAGATATCATGATTTGTAGATGAGTTTACTGTAGTGTTTGTAGTTGTGTGCACAAGATTGCCTCAAATTCAAAATTGTCAAAATCATACTCCCTTAATCGATATACTAATTCCCGATGCTGATATATAAATATAAATACGTAAATACCACTTTTAACAAAGTTTATTTCAATACAGCACGAGAATACTGTGATGAACACTACAGTATTTTTAAATTATGTTACAATGTCAAGGGACAACTAACAACCCTACGCTCCGCGCGAAATGTAGACATTGTCTCGCCGAATATGCGGGTGTTGCCCAACTTGTCTTATTAATGTTATTATACTATGGTACTGTATGTACGTGCCATATCCATGCGTTATAATAAGGCTTTTCTAGTTCAGATAACTGACCATATAGGCTAAGGCCTACAATGGTTTTTGTTTCACTTTATATCAATGTAATGGCAAAAGGGGAGTGTAACAAATGAATGACGTTCCCGAAACGTTCGCTCCGGGAGTTCTTATCGGAAAATGTAGGCTGATCGAAAAGATAAGCCGATAGACTCGACCTGTTTAACAATTAATGGGCTCATTAATAAAGGAGGAATTGTTTTCGAGATTAATTTCTTCGTATTGGTTTCCGCTTTATAGCTGAGTGCAAATTTGTGTTTTTTTAGGATAAGATGTTAAATCTCTCGAACTCCTGAAAGTTTAAATTTATTTTAGGCAGCTGTGTTGTTCTTGTTTATTATCACATACTCTCGGCAAGTCAAATACACATTGTTCTAATTTGTTAGCTGGCATCCTTTAAATGTTTTGCTTCATGAAACAACACAACTTTTGCTACAGAGAGAAGAGAGAGAGAGAAAAAAATCACTTCACACACAAAATCACAAATGAAATTGAAACGTTCAGGGGAGCGTTTCAAAGTTCGCAAATTCAGAAACAAAATCATCGTATATTTAAGCAAATTGTAAAGTACTACATTAGAAATAAATATTCTGAACCAGTTTACGCAGAATTTGCTTTTAGTATAAATACATCTTTCGTCTTAGGGTGGTTTCAAATTGGTGCAGCGACGCGATGCTTTTTTTAAACAAAAAATGGTAAAGAAGACGCAACTCTGTGGCGCCGCGCGCACTTTACAAAATGCAACATGTTTAAAAAAATACTCTACTAAATAAAATACTTAAATTTTTTTCTTAATGCCAAATAACAAAAGAGTAAAGTCGCACGTCGTCGGGCCATGCTTCAATATGTAACGTAGATTCTCAACATTAAGGTATATTTCTTCGAAAGGCAGACAGCAGCTGAGCAGCATCAGGCTGCGTACTGTATAACGCAGTACAGACCAATTTTTCTGTAGAAATTTTAATGTAAAACCATAAAAGAGTAAAGCCACTCTCCACGTCAATTTGTGGTGACTCTTAGGTGTCGCTTACCGTCTTTTACATAGACAGCTAAACGGTTTATACCGTCGATATCCAAAAGTTGTTACTTATTGTACTGTGTATGGCCTTTAAAAGAAGCACCACTATTATTTATGACCTTATATAACCTAGTGTACTTGTTCTTAATGAGTATTAGAAGTCAACTCAATATACATCCTTTATTATGCAAAATAGACGAGCCCTTGCTGCCGTGTCAATCTGAATCGTATTTTTTCTACCTACTGCATCCACCCATCAAACATTTATTTGAATATTGTCCACCAGATAAACGTTAGAACCACTCAAACGGAATATTATCATATTTATCCAAGTACACCAAAAATTTCATTAGTGCTTTTTAAGTGCAGGATTTGCGGTGTATTACTGCATTTTATTTCAGATGTTTTTGTTGGTAGTACGGAGGGTATTTATTTAGCAGTGCAGAATAATAATTTTTATTTATAAAAACTTGTATTTAAACTGAATCCATTTCTATTTTGCGAAACCAAATAGCCGCCATTTTGCCGTAGTAGGAGCGCATCGCGTGAGCGGCTAATCTGTGGTCAGAACCTGAACTTAGTAGATTCCTGTGCACGCATAGGTTATAGTGCCATTCTCGTGTACCTTAAGCATCGGTAGAGAGGGCCACTATAATTAAAAGTAATGTAAAAAGATGTAGGGCTATCCCGGTGTGTGTTGTCCCTATTTATTGACCCGAGATATAAAGGGCTCTGTGGAGACTACGGGCTTCTCGGTAAGATCAGTCTACGACGGGCGTCCGGGCCAAGCCCTCCGCCAGTGATACGCTTTCACGGGCGTCATTGGCGCACCCCGACACTGGGCTTGTGGTAGCTGCAGATGCAACATGTCTGCCTCGGTGGTGTGTGACTGGAGCATCATCTGCGCATCTTAGTAGCGATGTAGACGAGGGCCTAAGGCGAGGTGAGTTACCCGTATAGTTGAAAGCTATGTCCTGACCATTGTCACAAGATACTGCGACCGACTTCTCCGACATTAACCCGGAGAGCTAGTAGAGGATGAGCTATTTCTCCGGTCCCTCCAGACGCGTAGGATCTCTGAAAAAAAAAACATTTCCGCCACCAGGATATTTGGTAGTGGACTTTAGAGTCAATGGCTTAGCGGTGGCAACCGTTAGTTGTGCAATGCACAACGGGAAGTGAGCGTGCCAACTGCTAGGGCACCTATCTGGAAAATAGGGAGGGTACTGTACGTGCACCCGGGGCAGCTCACCCGAGACACTAGCCTCTTGAGAACCGGATGAAGTTAGTGACAACGGTCTGTAACAACCCGGGCTGATCTGGGGTCAGGAACGAACTTATAAGGTCCCGGTCATGCATTCTGCTGGGAGGGTCACTATAATCAAAACACATGTTGAAGATACGGGGCTGTCTCGGTGTGAAGTAACGCCTCATCCTGGTAAGGATGGAAGGATGACAAGCTGCGTCGCTGCAGTTTTGGCTAAGATTCTATGCATCTATGCAAAAAGCAAACCATTTTGCGTTAAACGTGTTGAGCGTAAGTCCTTAATCTTAAGATACAGAACGTCAATTTACTTAATTAGTATGGAGAGCTTGTTACGCCAAACTCTGTTATCAATAATAATTTAAAAAATATATATTCTTTTAGAGATTTGAAACTTTCTCCGTATTCCTTAGGCTTTAGCCAATATTTTTACTTTTTTTTTCAATAATTGCATAAAATCTTCGTCAAATAAAGGCAAATTACGAAAAAAAACTTTAAACAGCGTTATCTCAAAACTAGGTTTCGTGATATACATGAGATACGTCTGACATGGCAGCTTGGCCACAATTTTTATGATGTTAAGCGACGATTTTACACGTTTGTCTAGTAAATGCCCATTCATCCTAGACTTGAATAGCTCTAAATTACTTGGTCCCGTAACATTATTGCCGAACTGATGGCTCTTTGTCAAAAAATAGTACTTACGTTACAGCCGTTGTCATTATCATGTTTCACTAGCTCGAATGACGTCTCTTGTGGCGTGTGGTGGAGTACCCCAGGGGCGCCGTATTGTTTTGTATATTGTGTACCTGACGCCATATTGTGTTCCGACCTAATTTTTACAATGTAGTTCACAACAATGACAATGTGCCAAATACACAAACTAGGCAATTGTACTAACTACCAGAGTAACGGAATTCAATTCCAGGCACTATCCAAACATCTAGACCAGAATTTAGAAAAATTGCTTTCCCGGGTTCTCCGTCCAGCGTTTGTATCATAAAGTCCAAACCATCGTACACTGGGAATAAACGGTACATGCATAGTATAACAATACAATATATAATAGCATAATAGTACAAGTAGGTCCGGTAACTCTATACAAACGTACCAGCGCGGTTTGCATGTGTGCGCGCTTGCCGCGCGCCATGTACGAACGCACGCTTTCACGTTGCCTGCCTCCAGACTTGTTCCTTGAACTCTATAACTTGGGCCTTTTCAAGACGAGAGTGAATAGGCATTATTTAGGTGTGTATGCTACATCATCGACCTCATCGTCGCTTTCGAGATGGAGGTCAAAAGCGCACTTATTTACTTAAATAAATAAAAAATATTTCAACACAATTGTGATATTTCGGGATAAATTCCAACAAAAGACGCGGATAGCAACATAGACGTTTAATCGTTCACGGCAAACTCACTAGCGCCATACATTTTGGTACTACCTACATTTACTTAAATACTACAATATAAAATTTTTTCGAAAATTCTTTAACATAGTTGTGCAACTACTTAAGTAGAATTAATATTTCGAGTTCTTAGGTTTTCGCGATTGTTACACATAGGAAATGAAACTATTTTTCCGGATTTAAATCGCGTATATTTGTTTTTCAAACAAACCGACGTTTGTTTGACGTAGAAATAATATTGTGTAAAAAGAATTTAGTATAGGGTTTCCTTTTGAAACCACAAAGAAAGAATAGAAAAAGTTTAAAAAATAATTTATTCTATATGAAATAATAAAACTAGTAATCGTAAACGTAGAAAGGTGCAAGTTATAAAATCAAGCAATTAACATAACTGTATTCAGGTACTTTTACTTGAAAATCAATATATTGTGCATTAAATTCCCCAATTAAAGGCAGCAGGTGCAATTTCAATGTTTATAATATCAATTACTTTTTTCTTTATAACGTCATTATCATAAAAAAGTCAAATAAAAATCATTAAAAGCAAACCCATCGAGACGTTGAACGAACACTGTTGTAAGACGATATCTGACAAATGTAGCTATTTCTGTAACCTGGTGACGTAGCAAGGAAGTACCCTAGGGGTGAAGTTACAATACAGCGAAGAGAAGCAGATCAAGTTGACAAGTCGCATAATATGCTACAAAGAAGACTACTTATTTATTTAACATTATCCTTATTTTATCTTGTTTGTTCCTTCCTTTTGTTCTTGTGCACAGCAAAGAGTATTAGTGTTGTATTGTTTCAATGTCATTGTTATTATTTTTGTTTTCTTTTTATGCGTTATTTTGTTTGTAGTTTAAATTAAATACAACTGTCAGAGGTCATCTAAAAGCGGCCGTTGTAGTTAAGATAATAAATACATCGTGCAGGAAATGACTCTTGACGGTTGAAGAGGTTATTTAATTTTACAAAAATATGGAATTGGAAACGCAGATGTTGCTCGTTAATGGAAATTTAAAGACTACAAGCGGTATTTAAAATCGCTTCTTCTGTTGTTCAACAAATTGTATGCAGGGTTATTTTTAACAAAACGGCATCGCTATTATTGAAATAAATTGAAATAGTGATGTGCTTACTTATATTGGGATGCGTATAAATACAATGCTATGTAACTTAGTGCCAGTGACTCGTCGGATTTCTATTTGTCTCTTATGAGTCGATACTACCTCTGCGCGAATTAAATTTTTTTCCCATACTAATACGGTTCATTTTGTTTGTGTCGAACGGCAGGTATATAGGCTTTATTTCAGAATTAATTTTTTTACAAACGAAATCAAAGCAAAAACTTATGTAGTATAATATTGTTTCTGAAAATTTGTAAGTTACTTGTTGTACAATAAAGTGTTTAAATAAAATAAAATAAATAAATATACGTGTTCAATTTAGTTGATATTAAACAAAGCTTTGATATTATGTAAAACACTAATTAAATAAAGCGGTTTTCTTGTAAAATTTCGAGGTAAGTTCGTGTTTTTTCCTGTCGTGAAGTTTTTAAGGGAATCGTGTTTTCACACAGTGTATATGCTCAATTATACTATATATTTTTTCCAAATTGATTGCCTCAACACTTACACTATTATGCGGAATCAACCAAAGCCATTTGAGGTTGTATATACTCTTAAGGCATAGTATTTCAATACCTACAAGCTTACAATCTTAAGAAGTGAAGTGTTGGGGACCGCCTCTCGCGTCCCGCAACCCGCGTGCTGACAATTAATATAAATAAAATAAGAACAGGCGGAGAAAATTTGATATAGGTTCATCGTCGACAAGCACCCGATGGCTACTGACGGCGGCGGTGTCGTTAAATTGCTGAGCAATTTAGAAAGTTTGGGATAAATTTGAATTTTATAACAAATATGTATAGGTGTACATTTGAGACGGGGCAACAAGGCCAGCTACCTTATCGTTGTAGTTACAGGAAAACGGTTCTAGAAGACTATCCATGAATTTTGAATATATTTTGATTGGCATTCGCAGATTTTCAAAAAATGATACAGTTAGCAAGATAAAAGGCAATTTATACAAAACTTTTTTTATGCCATTCGATCCAGTCTCTGGTAAGGATCAATAGTCTCTATGGGATAAACTGAGGTAAGAGTCCTCGAAATGTCAGAAATCGCAAAAAAAAATTTTACCATGCATTTTGTAGGGACATATTTAGTAATCAATTATTCTAGGTAGTATAAATTGTCTATTTCTATAAATTGCCTTTTATCTTGCTGATTTTAACATTTTTTCAAAATCTGTGAATGCCAATCAAAATATCCTCAAAATTCATGGATAGTCTTCTAGAACCGTTTTCCTGTAACTACAACGATTAAGGTAGCCGGCCTTGCTGCCCCGTCTCAAATTTACATCCTGTATATATATCTGTCTGTAGTACTTAAAGATAAATAAATAAATAAATATTATTATTATTATTATTATAAATGTCTCCATATAAAAATTGTGTGCAAAGTTAGATACTTTGTTCTCAAATCATTTGAAACGAATTAGTGCATTCTTTAGACAATATCTTTATGTGTATCGTATTTTTTTGTAAGACCCGTTATTTAATAGATACGTAAGTATAAATACCGAAACCATTTGATCTAGCAAAACAGCTTTTCCCGCTTCTCCTATGGCGACTTGCCTTTACACTTAGTGCAGACCGAACGCACTCAATCAACTTTATTTTAATGTTATAATATAATAAAAACGCACATAATCAACATAGCCCCGCACTAGAGAAACCCTGTGTCACGAGTGCAATAGACAAATACATAGACAACCACAAATTACACCCAAATTCGCGAGAGAAATAAATGTAGACCCTTAGAATAATAACGCGTAGAAACCTAGTCCGCACACGCTAAGTGACGCAAATTGTAGAGACCCAAATAGGCTTACACGAGCGGGCAGGCCATCAGCGCTCAAGGTCAACTTGCACCGCGAACACCTCAAGAATTGTAGCTAAAAATGACGAAATATGCGGTAAATGAGTGTAAAAATACGTCAGACAAACATAAAATAGATACTAACATCACATTCCACAAGGAAGTAACGCGTTTCAACTTGTATTTTTATGTAAATATTCACTAAAACAGAAAATTAATTTCCTTGCAACAAGATACGAAAATGTTGCAAAGTAACGGATTTTTTTCTCCCCATTTTGCTATTCTGTTTCAAAATAATTATATTACGTATTTTTTTGAGAATAGGCAATATTGCGACGGTTGCGGAATTTCTATAAATGCACACCGCCGCGACAGCATTGTAGGGAATTTACGTTAGCTATTTTTACGGATAATATTTAGTGTGAGTAAAGTGTGCTCATTACCCAAGGAGCACACTTTATAAGCCTTAAAACTTTTTTTTTGTTATATCTATAAACAGTCTTAATATGGTATACATTTAGATAATAGTTCTCTATAAATGGTTTTAGAAAAAAGAAATTGTTCTTATAGATTTCACTCAAGTCAAAATTTTAACACCTTCTTCATACCAAACAACTTAATTAAGTGTAATATCTCTTAAGATTTACTCTTATAGTCCTTATTTTAAGCTCATCTGTAGAACAACTGATTATTATTAGTAAAATTGTTCTACACACATCCACTAAAGTCTATTAATACTCTAAAAACTAGTGTTCTTAAGTTTATTCTAGATATATTTAATTTATAGACATTCTGTAGTGTTTGTACTTATTGACAAAACACGTTATAGCGTGTCTTCAGTAGATTTTGTTTAAAAAAATACTACAAGTAAGGTTTTTACTATATTGGACGTTGTAAGAGTTCATGCAAAATGGATAAAGTATAGAATATTAAAAGATCTGGTGGAGGTGGTGAACCTTGGATATTAAGTCACATCATTTGATACAATCAGCGTTGCCAATGCCAATTGTTCAAAATCCCCAAAAATCACGGTTAAAATCCCCAAATTTGGGGAGAGCAAAGTTCATATTCCCCAC
>NW_020653719.1:7980637-7987775 GCF_003589595.1 Hyposmocoma kahamanoa | reverse complement strand
GGAAGTATCTCGACCTGGCGCACGAGATCACCGACATGTGGGATGTGGCCTCCACTGAAATAATCCCAATTGTTTTGTCCGCAAATGGGTTAATTCCAGTCAGCCTTTCTAACAGTTTGAGGCGGTTGGATTTCTGTGGCGTGTCACTTCCAGCACAAATGCAGAAGGCGGTCCTGCTCGATACGGCACGTATTGTTCGCCGATTCTTGGACCTGAGTCCCTGACCCCGGCCGACTGTGCCATTGCCGAGAAATACCGCCTCTCCCATTTAAAAATTCAAAATTAATCTTTTAGGCCTTGGGAGAGGCGAGAGTTTAAAATAAATAGGTACAAAAATAATAATAATAATTAACGTACACACTCAACATAGCCCCGTACTAGGGAAACCCTGTGTCGCGGGTGTCTAAACAACCACAAATTACATCCAAACTCTCGAGAGAAATAAATGTAGGCCATACAAATATTTCTCCCGACCCGGGAATTGAACCTGAGACCTCTGCATGGCAGTCCGGCATGGTAACCGTTCGGCCACGGAGGCAGTTATATTAATTATAATATTAATTAAATTCAACATTAATCTGTAATCAGTCTGGACAAAAAATCATTTTTCTTTGCCTTACAAAATTGAGTAAATTGATTATTTGTTGTGCATTTGGTGACACTATGTTAACGTTAGAAATAATCAATGAGTTTCGACCTATATTTAATATTTAAAGTTGACGAGTGGTATGTGAGTTATTTTGTATATTTAAGCTTTCTATAAATATTTAAAACCGAAAATCGATAACTGTATTTTTATTAAGTTTATATTTTATACATAAATATTTAAAATTTAGCGAGCGCATTACTTTTATGACAGGTTTTACATCACTTTTCACAATGTATTTAAAGTCGCACGTCAATTTGCGCTTTCTAGCCGATTAAACATTGCGCGAAAAAATCAGAAATATTATATCTAATTTTGCCATGTTGCAATTTAGATACTTTGTATTTTGTAAGCCATTAAACTTGAAATCTATTGGTATTAAGAGAATTGCGTCCTATGTTTGTAACGCTTTAGTATTTTGGTTTTAAAATAGCTTTACTAAGAAAACTATCATAAACTATAAATTATCTAAAAACTATCTACAAGACTAAATAAAAACTGTCTACATTCTACAAATGGTCTTGTAGCATTCTAGAAGGGTTACCGCAGAAAAAAGATAAGAATCACTCTATAAGAAACACTACCTACAGATAGTTTCTCAAAGCACTCTTGTGATCTACTAATAAAGTTGTGCCCGAATTGCCCGAATCGAATTAAATTCTATTAGATATCCTATATATTTAGATATGGGTGTGCTGCTTGGGTAGTTTCATGTGAAAATCATTATTTTTGTTCATCATACAGTACTCATTTATATTTGTGCGCGTGCCGACGAGCGTAAATACAAGCTTACGCCATATAAATATATTTTTGCCTCACTTGTAACAGTTCGTTTGATATGAAACTACCATTCTATGCGCTATTATTCTAAGTATAAATATTTCTCCCGGCCCGGGGATCGAACCTGGGACCTCTGCGTGGCAGTCCGGCATGGTAAGCGTTCGGCCACGGAAGACTTGGAAGTAAACTACTCTTTTGGTTATAATAATTAACTGCCTCCGTAGCCAAATGGTTACCAAGTCTCTCTGTCACGCTGAGGTCCCGATTCCCGGGCCCGGAGAAATATTTCTATGGCCTTTTATTTCTCTTGTGAGTCTGGGTGTAATTTGTAGTAGTCTATATGTGTGTCCATAGCACTCGCGATACAGGATTTTCCTAATGCGGGGCTAAGAGTGTGTCTGTTATTATTATTATTAACTCAGACAAAGTTGACGTCTTTCAGGATCCACATAATGAGTTCAAGCGGAATGTGACAACTGTTATATAGTATAATTGTGATGTTTTTTAGTAGTTGCTGGGTGTACATAATGTATTGTAAAGGAGTAAGAGCGTTGCGCATGTATATGCGATTCGTATCAGGGGGTCGATTCAGAACCTTACGATAACTCAGTTATCGACCGATTCGATTTGATATCGTACGATTTCTTTTCATTTTTATTCACAACACCAGAATCGAACGTCAAACTGTCGTATTCGAAACCTAACCGAAATGACGTCACACCCGTACGATTATTCGAGCTTCTCGATCGGCGAAGGCGACAAACGTTATTCAGAACATAGTCATCGAATGAAAGTTACCGCAGGTCTTATTGTTTACAAAGCATAAATGTATTATGGAAACCTCTTATTGTTTTAAATAAAGTCTTGATTTTGTGAAATTTTATTAATTTAATGTCTTAAAAATGCATACAAAAGGATTTTTATTTTTCTTATAATCTATTTCACCTATTAACTTCGTAAACGCTGTTGGATAACTATATCGTATCCGAATCGGAATGCTTAACTCGAATGTTCTGAATAGCTCGGAAAACGCACTTCGATTCGAGAACGATATCTAATGGAAATGATTCGGTTAAAATATCGAAGTGTTCTGAATCGAAGTCCTGTTCCGAAACCGAGAAATGACGGTACGAAATGTCACCGGGATCATTTTATCTCCAGGTCTACAAGCGATATTCGTATTTTCTCGCATTCTAATCGGACTTAGTACACAAGCGAGACGAGAAGTGGGTCCGAGTTTTCTAGATTTATATAGTCTCGGATTAGGCACGAATACTAATCAGATGCAGTGAGTAAATGTTAGCGCATCTTATTAATAAAAAGTGAAATAATTTTACAGCTGTTCACAATGAAATCAAGACAAAACAGTAGTTCTCACCATCATTACGTCATCATACGTCCCCGTACTGAGCATGGGTCTCCTCTCAGGAGATGGTTTTGGCCATAATTGGCGCTGGCCTAATACGGGTCGAAAACCTCACAAGTTTTCCGACGGTGCAGGACCTTGGACGTGCAGGTTTCATCACGATGATTCCCTTAACGGAAAAGCTCATGTTACATTTCAAATCAAATTTCGCACATAAATTCCGAGAAAAGCTACCCCACGGCTATATAAAGTTTCTCTGAAAAATAATTATTTTTTTAAGAACCTTTTGCTTTGACTCTCTCTACGTATGAATTAAACAAGTCTTTTAAATTTGTGTATACCATGATATCTATAAATGTCATGAAATGAACCTGATGGTATTTATTATTGGTTTTAATAAAATCAAAAAGCCAACTGGTTTTTTGGGATTGTGGTGAGAATTTGTCGGAAGGTGGCGGTGCGATGGTATGTTTGTTTCTCTTCTAGCGGGCGCTTGGCGGGAGTGTGAAAATTAAAAAAAGTCATTACCGCTCTAGGAGGTCAATGGCTCTAGGTATAAAAATACCTTTAATACACGTTGTTACGAGTTCCATCACACGATGAAAATAAGTTTTGTTCACGGCTTTCAGTAATCCGGTTATTTTTCGATCGGAATAAGTTCCTAACAAAAAAAAAAACTGTAGGGCACGGGCCTTATCTCGGGTAAAGGATAGATAAATGGGACCTCATCGTCGATATGCGGGCTGCACATGCCTTGAATAGATAAGTTATCTGATAAATTATCTCGATTCACGTAAGCTATGTATTACGATTTAAAAAAAATACAAATCTTAAAACCGCAATGACAGCGTACAATACTTGTCTGTAGATGTTTTTTGTCTAACGTATGGTGTCATTTTATAAAGTAATAATTAATGATGGTTCATAATGCCACCAACCTCTTTACATATGTATATATATATATATATATATATACACACGCAAAATAGGCGCCTTGACGTCGAGTTGCGGACACCAGCCCGTTACACCAAGTACCAAGATATATCATATATATGAGTGTTTGTGTGTGTGTGTGTGTGTGTGTGTGTATGTGTGTGTGTGTGTGTGTGTGTGTGTGTGTGTGTGTGTGTGTGCGTGTGTTGTGTGTGAGTATACATATGTAAATAGGCAGAAACGATAGTGTTCCACCTGCTACGATCCTGACACACGTCTTTCGCCTCATCTACAGGCATCAGTGCTTTCATATACGCTCTACGGTTAAATCGTTTACTGATACTGATTTTATTACAACCGTTCTTCAATCTTCTTACATTATACTAAGCTCCACTCTTCGATGTTGCCTCATTTATGTAACCATAATGTCATAGTGACTTTAACCTCAAAAGTTTCAGTATTCCCGAGACTGTAAACCTCAGTTTCGAGTTCCGAAAATAGCAAAAGATTTGTCGATTACTGATAACTTCGCTGGCTCAGCGAAAAGAAGTGTATTTTGAACTCAGATAACAAAGTTAGCCATTTCTGTCGGTCTTGTGCCAGTTCCGACTATTCGGACATATTCAGTTCCTTTAGGTCTTTGGCGATTTTATACTTCCAGCCATATCTTGGACGGCCCACTGGACGATGACCCGAAGGTTGCCCCAAATACGCTCTTTTGGCAGCTCGATCCTCTCCCATTCTTTCCACGTGTCCAAGCCAGCACAGCCGAGCAATTTTATTTCCCCGATTATGTTCGACTTAGACACTTCTATCTCTCTATTGAATCTGGCCCTCCAGTTCCAAATTCACCTTTGATTAGTCCCAGATTCTTTCGAAGTATCTTCCGTTCCGCCACTAATAATTATGTTCTTCCTTCAGCGTTAGAGTCCATGTTTCGTGTTTACAAAACAGTAATTGGGCCAATGTTAATATGTATATGGATATGAAACATGGACACAAAAAAATTGTCGAGACTTGGAGTTTTCGAGACCTAATTTTCCGGGATGAAAGCTCTAGTACCAACACGCATATTTTGGCCTTTGAGTCAATCTGTATATTTATATAACATTTAAATTCAATCATTTCTTGATTCAAAGAAAATAGCTCTCAGCAGACGATCCCAAATTTCCAATTGAATAGATAATAATGGAAACTCCGGTAAATCAATTTTGAGAGGTCTATCTCAAATTCACTTTTAGACCTTGTGATTCATTTGTTCTATATCTCGACATGCTTCGACGCGTGAATACAGAATTGCACATTATAATATTATTATAATGAATAGGGATACGCCTTTCATATCGAACAAAGAACGTTTAATATTCAAAGTCAAAGTCAAAGTCAAAGATCATTTATTCCTAGGTAAAATAAATTTACACTTGAAAATGTCATATTTACATTACTCATATTAAGTTACTGCTCGTTCACTACGCTGATTTCCCTGAGAAGAACGAGCAAGAAACTCCAGGGATTGCTCTTCTCAAATAAACTTAAATGCTATGGAATACACTTTGAATCAAATCTGTGTGGACTCTGGAGCCGTGTCGTCTTTCCATACATCTTAATCTAACACGTAGTCTTCAATTTTGTAATATGACTTTTTAATCAAAGTATTTTTAATGTAGTTTTTAAACTTGGGAAATGATAATCTTAATATTACCGGAGTCTTATTGTAAAAACGTATACAGTTCCCCATAAAAGACTTGTTTACATTGATTAAACG
Source organism: Hyposmocoma kahamanoa (assembly GCF_003589595.1). Classification (NCBI taxonomy): domain Eukaryota; kingdom Metazoa; phylum Arthropoda; class Insecta; order Lepidoptera; family Cosmopterigidae; genus Hyposmocoma; species Hyposmocoma kahamanoa. The sequence continues at coordinate 7,982,285 of NW_020653719.1, read as the reverse complement.
AAATCGTGGTACCATGAGTTTGGACGTAGGTCTAAGGTTAATATTATGGATATCTTCTTTCTTACTGAAATTATGTATATTTTTACGGGTACATAAAATATTTGAGTAAATGTACTGTGATGCCACAGTCATCATACCAGTCTCCTTAAACTTTTCTTTGAGAGAAACCCGAGAGTCTAGACGGTACACAGAACAAACCGCTCGTTTTTGCAATACAAATATAGTTTGAAAATCTGCCGCTTATTGATTACATCGAGCCATTGTCGCTGATTTCGTGTAAGCGAATAAAAAACATATTTTACAGGGGAAAGTTTTTTAAATATTTCTACATATGAGATATTAAATTGAATTTTAATATATAATAATAAATTTTGTAACTGTTAGCGTAGCCGCAATTTTTTTTTTAACAGTGAATGTTATGCCTTTTTTTGCCTTTTATGCAAATTGTGGGGAGTTTCAACAAGATTGGGGATTTTGTGGGGATTGGCGCTATGTGAGGAAAATGTGGGGATTCTAACATTTTATCATTTTGTTTAATCTATCAATTGCTGATGCATCGCTAGTTTGATCATTACTGTTAGAAACACTGTGATGGACTATATCGACGTGTTATTCAACATTGCACATCCCTCGTATTATTAACAAGCAGCTTAAATATAATTATTATTAGAGCACTTGGTTCTGAATTGTAAAATTACCAGTCGGTTCATGTTGAGTTTGCGATTCTTTCTCCCACTTAGGACGGTCCCCGGTATGAAACAAAACGAAACCAGCTATTGATAAACAAAGCCGAGCAGTTGGTACTTCCACACCACAACTTACCACTCATCAACTTTAAATATAGGTCGAAACTCATTGATTATTTCTAACGTTAACATAGTGTCACCAAATGCACAAAAAATAATCAATTTACTTAATTTTGTAAGGCAAAGAAAAATGATTTTTTGTTCAGACTGATTACAGATCAATGTTGAATCTAATTAATATTATAATTAATATAACTGCCTCTGTGGCCAAACGGTTACCATGCCGGATTGCCATGCAGAGGTCCCAGGTTCGATTCCCGGGTCGGGAGAAATATTTGTATGGCCTACATTTATTTCTCTCGTGAGTTTGGATGTAATTTGTTTTTGTCTACGTGTGTGTCCATGGCACCCACGACACAGGGTTTCCCTAGTGCGGGGCTATGTTGAGTGTGTATTGTAATATGTGAATTATTATTATTAATTAGTGATTTTTGGGGATTTTGAATAATTGGCATTAGCAACGCTGATTGTATCGAATGATGTGACTTAATATCCAAGGTTTACCACTCCACTAGATCTTTTAATATTCTTTCCTTTATCCATTTTGCATGAACTCTTACAAAGTCCAATAGAGTAAAAACCCTAATTGTAGTATTTTTTTAAATAAAATCTACTGAAGACGCGCTATAACGTGTTTGTCAATAAGTTCAAACACTACAGAATGTCTATAAATTAAATGTATCTAGAATAAACTTAAGAACACTGGATGTGTATAGAACAATTTTACTTAAAATAATCAGTTGTTCGACAGATTAATTTAAAATAAGGACTATAAGAGTAAATCTTAAGAGAGATTACACTTAATTAAGGTGTTTGGTATTAAGAAGGTGTTAAATTTTTGA
>NW_020653719.1:7918610-7980627 GCF_003589595.1 Hyposmocoma kahamanoa | reverse complement strand
AAAATATACTTGGTGGGCTTTAAACGAGCCAGTTTTAAAACTTTAGTTTAGTAACCTCTCTTGTGCACTTGGGAAGCTCGAGATAAAAAAGATATAAAAATGTGATTACATCTGCCGCTTACGTGATTTCAATTTATATCTGTAAGTTAAAGGACATAAGACTCAATTTGCATTCGTAGTCAGTACGTAGCTCAGAAGAAGATATAAATATTCGTATCACAAGAAAGAAGGAGACAATAATTGACGTAAGTGTCCTTTGGCGAGAATATAAGAAAAACGATTTTCATTTCATACAAATAGACCACATACTGTTTTGATCATTTGTCATCGATCACCAATGAGCCATTGACCCTAGTCATATCTTTCCTTTCACTTCAGTGATACATTTTACGCAACTCCGGTAGAAAAAGACTCATGCGGAACTGGGCAAAGTCTTCGGAATGTCGATGTTCAATCCTGCATAAAATGAGAATTAACAATATGTATACTTAGAATAATAACGCATAGAAACCTAGTCCGCACACGCTAAGTGAGGCAAATTGTAGCGCGCCAAAAGGGCCTACACGAGCGGGCGGGCCTTCAGTGCTCAAGGTCAACTTACACCGCGAACAGATCAAGAATTTTAGCTAAAATTGAAAAAATGTGCGGTAAATGAGTGTAAAAATACGTCAGACAAACATAAAATAGATACTAACATCACATTCCACAAGGAAAAAACGCGTTTCAACTTGTATTTTTATATAAATATTCACTAAAACCGAAAATTAACCTACTACTAAAACTAGCCTACATGAATTTGATTTTTGCCTCACTTGTGACAGTTCGTTTGATATGAAACTATCATTCTATGCGTTATTATTCTAAGTATGTATAGGAAATTAAACTTTAGTAGCAATAGAGCTCCTTGGGAAAGAGTTCGTCCAGAGAGGCACTACACTTTACCTATTTCTGCTGCCAAGCCATAAGGTGAGCTGGTGAAATTATGGGCACATCGGACTTGTCAACTGAGTGCCACACTTGTACGAAAATAAAATATAATGACTTCAAAACAAATACCGTTCGTTTAATGTAATTTTCATTTGGATCAGTTTCACTTCACATAATTCTTGTTTGATTTCAACATTCACATTTTATTATTGTTTTTTTACATAAAGCTCGTATTATGTAACAATTACGTTTCAATTTAGCTAATTTTTGTTTAATTATAGTAATATCACTTTTCATAAATAATAAGATTAAACCCTACTCGCCGTGGTATTTACCTATTCGATACTAGGAGTGTAATTTAAGAGCGAGAGTTGTTTTCCTTAATAGACTTCACAATGCTGAATTTTCATTTCGACGAAATTATTATTGTTAGACGCAGGATTCCTTGGTGGTTTAAATAAAACAAAATGTATTTTACGTACGTAGGTAGGTGTATTTTCTTACTTCTTTTTATGCATCTACCTGCTACTGCTATGTATATTTAGGACAATAAACACATATTAGTGTTGTGGATATCGTTTTTCGAAAATAATCCTATTTCTAGATGAAATAAAGTTCGTATAAAATAACGTCATGTTAACTGTGGTTTATAACGTAAGATCGTTATTAAAAATGAGTGTTAGTGTAACTAATTGTTATAAAAAAAAATTAAATAATGTTCAATGTTCGCTGTGTGAAGTGAATTACTATATAAAATGAGTTAATAGGAAGTAAAATTATGCCAACTCAGAGTTATGTGTATAATATTTATAATACACCACTTGTCAACTTATGTCTCAAGGTGGCGGGCGCAGTGACAGTGCCCTTCAGATCTTTGTGATTTAAAACTCTGAGTGGCACTGCAACTGTTATTTACAGGCGTGTCACTTACCACCAGATGCAGACTTGTTCGTCCCGTCACTACCACAATCTCTTAAAACAATATTACTTTAACCTTACATTGACTTATTATAACGTTAAAACTATGATGTATTATCGGCAGCTTTTCATTGTGACTTTGTGTGTATTCATTCTCTCAATTCGTACTATATGACGTGACTTTGACATTAAATTAATATTGTTCTTATATCAAATTTAGCAATCTTAAAATAGTTACTCGGAGGCAGTGGAAACAATATTATTTTCTAATTTTTTGTCTAAATGTTTTCGGATCTAAACTGCGTGTAAAAAAAACGTTACGGGCCCTTTACAGGCCTCATGATTAGACCTGACTGACACTTTTTTTTGTGAAGGATATTTTGCAGTTGGCCGCTTATGGCCTTGACTGCGCCACCGGATACGAGGGCGAGCTAAAGACTCATAACCCGTAAAATAACCTAAAAACTAAACTTAAAACTAAGTAGCGGGCCTGAAGGCGCCCAAGTGGGCACGAACCTCGGCTCAGGGCGCAACTGAGAACTTTCGCCAGAAGGGCGTGCTATAGGAGAGAATCTACTAGTGTACCTACATGCAGAAATGAGGTGCTCTTCGACCTCGCCGGCGAGGACGGTTGGTGCGTGTGACAGAAGTAAGTCGAACGCGATTTATATCCGAAAAAATGTTTCATTTCTTTCGTGTAACAGTCGCTAAAATCTAAGAACACGATAAAAATATATACTTGTAATACGCATAATAATAGTTTATGTGACTGTTACATAATGACAGGCATTAAAATACGAGTATATCTCTCTATGTAACATCTCACGAGTGTTTTAATGCCTTATTATGTACAGTTACATACACTTGGTGCTTTGGTGGATGCTTTATCTACACACATATTATCTCGGTGATGTGTTCAGGAACCGCATGTTACGACTGGCCAAGTGGCGGCAAATAAAACCTTTTCTCACGCATGCCACACAACCGTAGTTTTTATTAATATTCTTTATCTTGTAGATAAAGAATATTAAATTATCACCTTTGGACTGTCGCCCAGCGATATCTTAATGGCTATTTAATAATTTCGTTATAATTTGCCTCTGAAGATTTTCAATTGAGAGCGGAGGCAATTTCATTTAATTAGCCAAGTTTCTTTTCAATGCGCGAGCTTTAGAGACGTTCTTTACCGTTTCCCCGGACACCTACATTATGTTGGCACCGCTCATATAATACCGGCCCGAAAACTTAGAAAAGTAAAAAGTCAAGGTCAAATAATAACGTAATAAAATGTAAGCAAATTACACTTGAAATCGTCATACTGATTAAACTCTACTGGCCATTCGTAAGGCAGATTCCCCTGAGAGAATGAGCAAGAAACTCTCGGGGTTGCTCTTTGTAAACATATATTTGAATACATTTAACATTACAATATTTGATTTAAACATCTTAGATCCAGAATACCTGTAAGAACTAAACGGGTCACTACCACGGATTTTTGTCATCCAAGTACGCAGAAATTGTATAATAACCTTCAGTACTTACATAGTTTTTGTTTCACAATAGTTTTAAGCCTCGTAATTGGCAAATTTTGAATATCAATCGGAATCTTACTATCGAAGCGTAGACATTGCCCCTAAAATGAATTTGCGACTGAGACTTTATGAAGACAACTGTCAAGAACAGCTAGATTATTTTTAGTCCTCGTATTAATGTTATGTATGTCACTAATTTTCATTAATAAATATAAAGAGTGGTTTTTAAAATGACGATAATGGTATATTATATATACTGGTAACAAACAAAAGAGACTTTGATGACAAAACGCCCACAAACGCTCGCACCCACACATGTACAGTCAAGATCACACCAAGCTTAACACTTAGTACTTTGCACCGTTCTAATTGTAAGCGCCATAGAGTTGGATTCTTGACCCTGTACACACGTGCATAAGTTAAAGATGCTGCCTCAGCGTCGTATAAAGATGATAGTTTTACGTAGATTAGTTAGAGTTCACGCCTAACGTAACTTCATTTTTTTATCCCTTTTGCGTATTTTTATATTTAACTTTTTAATTTCAATTTTAATTTTTTATATTTAACTGCCTCTGTGACCGAACGGTTACCATGTCGGACTGCCACGCACAGATCCCTGACTTGATTCCCGGGCCGGGAGAAATATTTGTATGGCCTACATTTATTTATTTCGTGAGTTTGGGTGTAATTTGTGGTTGCCTATGCGTGTGTGTCCATGACACCCGCGACATAGGGTTTCCCTAGTGTGGGGCTCTGTTGAGTGTGTGCGTTATTATTATTATTATGTCCCAAATTTTTATCCTAAGGTTGCCTGGAAGAAATTGCTACATCGTAATAAGGCCGCCTGTTGCACAATACTATTTTTATACTTAAGTTGTTGTTTGTATAATTCATTTATTAATTATACATTATTATACATAATTCAAACTGCAAGAACTGCAAACTAGATTTATATAGTTGTTAACACTTTATTATTACTTTAATTAGTATACAAGCGACATTGTAGTAATAATGAAGGTTCTTCTTGTACCAGACGTCAGACTACAATAATCCAGGTCCCTTATAAGGCAGCGGTTCGGCGGTATATGTAGCGGCGCTGTGAAACGGTGTGATGATTTCCACCAAAATTGTGCGAGGTGCTAGGCGGTGCGAGGTTGCGTAGCGAAGCTTGAAACGGTGTTTAGGTGAGGCGTGAGGAGGCGGAGGGATGGGGCGCGTTGACGTGAGTTGGTTTTCATACCAGTGGCTCTAGTTGAGGATGCATGATTTTTTGCTTTGAATTGATTTTTGGTTCGCTATGAATCATATGCCTCTGATTCGATCTCTAGATCGGATCGCATGCTCTTGAATCGATGTCATTAAAATCGTTTCAAAAGCATTTCGATAAAAATAAAATAATTTTGATAGCCTTTTTGGCTTCAGTCGCTTACGACATTCATTTAGTGACACTAGCCAGTGAGAAAAGCCTTTCAGATGGCAGAAAAGTAGCGACAATCATCAAATATCGTAGACTTATTGTACAGGGTCAGGAGCACGTCAAGATTGATACTTAAGATTTAAATACAATCCTATGCCACTTACGATAAGAGCTGTCCTAAGTTCAAAGTGTCAAGCTTGGCATGCTCTTGACTGTACATACATCTAAGATGTTGCCAAACTGCTTTTCTTGCAGGCCAATATAAAATAGGGGTTCGTAAAAAGATACTATTTTATTTAAATTATGAATACGATCTAGACGCTTAATGTTGAATCAATTTACTTAAAAATCGCAATCAAAATGAATCAATCTTCTTCAATCTTTATTTCAATCGATCTTCACAAAAATTGAATCTTAATGTGCATCCCTAACTCTAGTTCCCTACACCGATTTGCACACATTCCTCGCTCGCATCCCTCAAAGATGTCTCGCTTTTTTGTGTGTACAAATACTTAGCTCCGATAGCCCTTTTCCACCAGAACTGCGAGCGAGACTAGAAAGATGAAGTAATCCTATTGGTGGATTTTTCCTCGCACATCTCTGATGGAAATGCAGCCTAAAACTGCCTATTATTTTCCATAATACACGTAAATTTTATTACATTATGTTACTGTTAAATTTATAATTAATGATAATATATCAAATTACCTCAATTTAATAATTAATATTTTGACGAAAATGAATTATCTACATCGTAAGAGGCCTTGCAATTCTGAAACGAAACACTTAAATAACCATATGTAATCAAAATTGCAAGTACAATCATTCGTTCTAAAGGGTAAATGCGACAGTCACAATAACAACTTAACCGCAGTAGCAAATGTAGCGACGACAGTCGCTTCGTTGTCGGACCATTCTATTTCATTAATTCTTTTTATTTTGTTTGTTTTTTGATCAGTGCTTCCTTTGTGTTTCCGTTTTCTTTTGGTGAAAGGAAGTACTCATTCTTTATTCCTTAGAACACGTTATTTTCTTTCCACTGAATGTTACTCAAGTGTCGAAATCACGTTTTAAGAGCCTCTGTATAAAAAACTTTTACACTCGTGTAAGTTTTCAGAGGCATTATTTTTCCAAATGAATGAACGTGGGAAGAATATTTAAGAATAGGGCTATTAGGTGCTTTTCATTCAAAGGTGATGGAACAAATAATAGGCCGGATTTTACGGATCACGTTGTTTCGCATAAGGTCGTGATATACAGGCTCATTTGTAAAATAAATACTAACAATCTCCCAGGACTATATTTCTAACATCATAAACGACAACATTAAATTTGTTCTATGACTTTTAATAATTATTAACATTTTAGGCCTAAGTAATATGTACAAGATTTTAATACTTAATTATGTACCTACATGATTACATACTATACTATTTCTACAAGTAAATAAAATAATGAAACCGAACCAATGTTTAATGCATATTTTGTTAACAACAGCAACCGAATTTTTGTTGAAATAATTTTTAGCCCAATTATTAATGTAGGCTGTGATGTAGGCAAAGGTCGCCATACAGCCTCTTCATATATTTGGACAAAGGCGAAACAAACGCTACAAAATAAAAACCAAAGAGATAGAATAGAACTGGATAATTACCGTATACATTTTTTTAAGTAATATTTTTTATAAAGATTAAGCGCCCAGTTGTCCGAGAAGAAAGCTCTCGCGCGGCGACCTTCATATTTACCACGCCTTCATATACATTAATGACGAATCTGAATTCTGCGCGGTCGTCTCACGGGCCGCCGCGTAGTCCAAATTCAAGCCAGGCTAGCCTACGTGTCCGGAACGCTCATTTAAATTAAAACGTAAAAGCTAAACATATAGTGCGTATTTTGCCATGACAGTTAGAAGCACGCGGTTGCTACGCGGCGGCAACGCGGACTCTTGCGAGGTAATATTTTACAAATAAATATTGCACAGTAGGCATACTACTTATCTGCATGAAATTCTGCAAAGAGGATAGAGAGTAACGAAGTTTACTACAGAAGTACCCAAACCGGAGACACACGAAAAATCTCCTAAATTTCCTAAATTGATGATACCGGGAATCGAAGTGAAACAGGAAACCCAGGGCGCTTGGGGACAGGGGTGTCAAGTGTCCATAGGGTTAACCACAGAAGGAAAAAAACAATGGAAGTGTACACGTACACAAACAAAATGATAAACACTATGAAATTCTTTATAATGATTGGTCATGATTTTCTAATTTGAAAAGAATTTTAAATATAATAAAATTCTAGATTTTTAATCTAAACTTTACCCAGTCGCTATGTTGTTGAAAGTTTACCTTTATTGCAAGTTACGACGTTTTGATTTTATATAGAAATTTTATTCAACATGCTGCCAACTTGCGGCCATTAGCTGGACTACAACGAACGATTAATATTTGACGAATAGATAATTAGAAAATAGAAAATTTATTAAAATAAAATTTGAAATGATACTACGAGTAATATTTTTGGTGCAACTATAATTGTAAGTTAATGGGCGCAACCATTGACTTACAATTATATGGACGTCGGGTCCGCGCTAAAAAGTGTCCGCACTTGTAAGGCGCTAAAATCGTATACAGAGCGCCAAACTCCGCTTTAGTCTTCATTTGTTCTATTGACAGCGCGATACTGCGATGACATTACAATTTAAATTTCGAATAGGTTGACTTGGGACATTTTTTTCGTGGTTTTTGTATTAGACCCGTCGTCCATTTATTTGTAAGTCAATGGGCGCAACTGTCATTTTTGCACGCCAAATCAACACCATAAAAGCATTTTTCTACAATTTTAGAGAAATTGCATGAAAGAATGACACAATCAAACCACACAAAGCGAGAATGGCGGACTGAGCTCAGCAGGCTGATTTTAATTTAAATCGGAATCGATGCGATCGGGTAGCCCATTCGAGTCTCGAAAGCAGATGGGTTTCTGAGCGAGAAGATGAACCTGATTCCTATTATATCTTTCTAATTTTGAGTTAAATCAACTATTGTTTCGATTTGGAATGTCAAAAGTTTCCGATCGGCCTGTTTTGAATCGCAATTATGCGTCTCGACTGGGAAGAGACGCAGTTTCCGATTGGGAGAGGCAATCAAAATCAAGCTGCTGATAGGTCTTTCGAGATCTATAGTTGGCACACGTCAAACGCTAACTAATCACTTCTACTGTATTTATTGTTCTGTGGGACTAACCATACTGGATCATCGAGGTCGTCAAATGGACATTAAGTAAAAAAATGTGTAGCAATAAAAAAAGGAAAGATATTTTTGGATTTTCACCGCGTTTTTACGCGAATTTTTATTTATGTTGCCGACTTGTCATGTTTCCATATTAAAATGTTAAATTATGTTTTATGCCAATTCATAAAATTCAACATAAAATATCTTTATAAAAATTACACGACGAATCCTCGTTTAGGAAACGTCGTCATACTTATGACGACGTCATCTATAATTCTCCTCCACAGCTTGCCGGCGCAAAGATATATCGAACGATTTCTTTTTGATAGGTTATAGCCATCAAGAAAACAAAGTACTGTTATAATAGAAGGTGGCGCATCATAGTGGTCGGTGGATATTGTCTATGCAGTCAGATTTTAATCGTTAGAGGCCATCAAAACCAATTGCTTTTGTGAATAAAGTACACATTTAAAATATCTGTCTTCCCATACATTTAAATTTACACAGAGCCCTGGGGAAGTCAAGTTTTGTATAAAGGGAGAAATTTCTCACTGAATTTTCAGAAGCCATAGAACAAAAGTTCATTTTGAAGTACACAATGAACTTCGTGAGTTCTGGGGCCGACTTTAAAGAAGCTGTTATAAACAATAAAATTGCTTTCGCCTCTGCATCGATCAGAGAGCAGCGATCGAATTCGAAATACCACTTTGCGCGACAAGGCTGGAATTGTTTTGCTATCTATGGGCTTTGCTAAATATAATTTAAGATGAGTCACCGGAGAAGAAGCGGGTAAAACTGTTTTGCTAGATCAAATGATTTAGTTAATTAATAATTCATTTATTCATTTTATTTACTATTCAATAACGGCGTTACGAAAAATATACGATACACTTAACGATATTGTGTAAAGAATGTGCTAATGTGTCATACGATAGGATGTGTTATCCGATCATATAAAATCAACATGCTAAAATAAATGTCTAAAACGAATTATATAAGAATAAAATATCTAACTTTGTACATAATTTTTATATGGAGATGTAGTAAGTTCTTATTGGGATGACAGAGGGAAACTAGGTTTTTCCAATAGGGTGGTTTTAATAGACAATATATACAGTACGTACAACGTCGGTGGTACAGTAAGAAAAGACTCCCCGTAATGGGCACGTAGTCGAGGACTCGTACACACGTTCCAATTAGGAAGCGGCTCAGGGTGCAACAACTACGTGTTACGTTCTAAAGCGCAGTTCCAATAAGGAAGCAACGCTAGAAGCGTAGTACAGTGAAGTCGGTTCAACACTAACGATCTAAAGCGGAGTTCCAAACAATGAAGCAGAGCTAGATGCGTAGGATTTTGGATTATATTCGTTAGCCGCTGATGGCCTTGACTACGCCACCGGAGAAAAAGGCGAGCTGAAAGCTCATAGCCCCTACATTCATGTTCGCATCGCAGCCAGTAGTTAGTTCAGCGATGCAGAATTTGCTATTTCGACGCCAATGCCATCTAGCGGTGCGGACGGAACTAATAAGAGTTGTTGCCTGTTATGTGATTTTGTTACAGAGATATTTTTCGTAAAGTATTACAGAGAACTTGCTAAATTTTGGTTTTCAACTCAAACCCTAGAGTTATTAAATTCAATATACCATCATCATCATCGTCAGCCAACATCAACCCACAGCTAGGCATCTTCTTTATTGCGCCAATATTTTCGAACCTGCGCCATTCGTATCCAGCGCGATCCCTCAAATCTGCCGATATCGTCAGACCATCGGGCTGGTGGTCTGCCCACTGGCCGCTTTGCCCCTCTTGGCCACCATTTCGTTTTTCCCGTTGTTCCGTTAATAATTTATACCAAAATTTGCAAATTGTCGGTTTAACGACACGCCGCGCCGTTCTCTGTCCCGTCTTTCGCCATCGAGCGCTTGTCGACGTCGAACCTGTGACAGATTTTCTCCGCCTGTTCTTATTTTATTTACATTAATTTACCTCGTCTTAAGTAATTTTAATTTCAAGTTGACGTTATATTTCCATTGCGGCAGTGAAGATAAAACTCTACTTGTGTTAAACCATGTCTTTCTTCTGCATTCGCAGTCATTGGAAAATAAAATATGTTCCGGATGCCATACAAGAACGTGTGATTTAGTACCGACCTATATAAAAAATAATCAGTAAAACAATCAATAAAAATAGTTAAGTAATTTTGGCCAAAATCATACATTATGTACATATTTAAGAAAGTACGGAGTATTTATTTGGTCTGTGCGAGAAACAAAAAAACTTCCTTTATAAAATCGGATATAAATGACTTATATTCGATAGTCGTATCTGCTTTTTTACGCATCACACTTTGATTTAGCAGCAGTAGAGCTATTTCTGCCGTCAAGTAGCGATGCGAGCATTTCTGCGTTTCGGTTTTGAAGGGTGAAGGTGCGGGTGAAATTACAGGTTAAATGTTTCAGGGTCGTATTCTAGAACTCTACTCAATGCTCAAGTCAGGATTGCAATGGAAACACAAACACAGGAAATACGACCCTAATGGCAGGTACTTGAGTATGATTTCGAGTGCTTTAAACCATACTCAAATCCTGACTTGAGCATTGAGTAGAGTTCTAGAATACGACCCTCAGAGTGGCGGGCGCAGTGGCAATGCCCCTCAGACCTTTGCGATTTAGTTCTGAGTTGCACTGCAATTGTTACGGATAGACGTGACGCTTACCACCAGGCGCACGTAGGTATCATAAATAAATTTATGATTTCTGTCTTTTTTCTTCTGAGATCACTTCAAATAAATCTTTTTAAAGCTAAACGCTTACTATTGAATTTTTTACCCCGATACGGTGGAACGAGTAACAATAGTTTACGTGACGTAGTTAAAACGGACGTGTTGCCAGTAGATAGGTTCGTATCTAACCTGACAGCATTTAACACGTAATATATGTATATGCAGCTCGTTACTTTACCATCTCAAACAAGCAATCACTCATCTAACCGCAAAGGTGATCCTGAGAACAAATGACAGTCGAACTCGAGAACGTAGCCCCCCATACATCGTGGCTTTAGGCCATCGGTGACTCGTAGATAATAACAATTTGTTCTACACGCTCAGCACGCCATATTTCATGGTGAACCGGATTACGGCGGATGTAGGTACTACAGTGCGTGAGGTGTTTGTTTATGCTATTCAAGGTAACTTTGGGTGACGGAGACACGCGAGTAAAACTTAAATTTAGTAACAGATTAAAAACTGTACTAGATATAAGAACGGTTACCCACGGCGACTGTAGCGATGCAGTCGTTAATCGTCTGCCTTTACACACACGCACAACTTTAAGCAGAGACGCAAACGCGATACGAACTGTCTCCGTGGCCGAACGGTTACCACGCCGGACTGCCACGCAGAGGTCCCAGGTTCGATTCCCGGGCCGGGAGAAATTTGTATGCCTACATTTATTTCTCTCGTGAGTTTGGGTGTAATTTGTGGTTGTCTATGTGTGTGTTCATGGCACCCGCGACACAGGGCTTTCGTAGTGCGGGGCTATGTTGAGGGTGTGCGTTATTATTATTAACGCGATGCACTTTTTTAATGAATTATTTATAATTTGTTTATTTAAATTTTTAATATACAATTAACAAAACAAAACAATGTGCATAAATCTGTACAGATTAATTTTCGCACGTAATGATTAAACACAAGCTAATGAATCGGTGCAGTCGCGCGTTTGTGTTGATGCAATCGCCAATAAATCGCAAGTGTAGCGATGCAATCGATCGAAAAGACTACTACAGAATAATACAAATATAGCTCTAATAATACAAATAACTGTACAATACAACGTTTTACTGTAAATGGCATAGAGTAGAATTGAAATAAGTGCTCAGTTGGACATGCTGCTGTGAGAAAAGTATTCACTTAGTGTCTCTTTATGTTAGTCATTGAATAAGGTACTGTCATTATATCTTGTTATTCATGACACCATACTTATTTATTTTACTATATATCATGTTTTTATTATCTCGATATTCACATTGTTTTGTTTGATTGATACACAGATAGAACAAACAAAAAAAAATCCTTCTGTCCTGCTGGCTACGAAACAGCACCTGTTTGGCAGACCGGGGCTTTGTTTTCATTTTCATTTTAACGAGCAGCTTTGTTTTCATCTAACAATAAAAAAAAATAAAAAACAAAACCACAATCGTTTGTGACACCGTGTGTTTCTAGGAAGCGTGACGTGTCGATACTTTAACAATAAATGTCTTTATTTCGTGCGATCAAATTAAACCCTACACTAGCGTTTTTCGAGCATCATCGTCTTGCTAACACACACAGTGTCGACACGAGACGTCCGCGCGACCGCGACACAACGTCAGCGCGGCGTTCGGCACGCACTATTCAGCAGTGGGTCAGTGCTGGCGTTGCGTTCACACATTAGTTGACACTACGGTGCGTCGTCGCGGTGCGGACGTCGTGTGGACGCTGTGCGTGTGTTGATAGTGTGTTTCATCAATAATTTTTCCCAAGTATGGTGAAAGTAACCTTACACACAACAATTACGTACAACGATTTTTCAATATTTTTTTAACAAAAAAATACTTATAGTATAATACCTTCAATTACACGTTTCGTAGTGAGTTTGAAAAGATTTCTGTTCATTGAATATTGTGTCTTCTTTCATATTTCTGGATCATTAGTGTAAATTTCACTTGAGAACACCTGTTCTTAGCGTTGCCGAGTTACTTTTATAATTGAAATAAAATTGGGAAGCTTTACACTTATCGAGTCCTTAGGTTTTCGCGATTGTTTACACATAGGAAATTAAACTATTTCGGATCTAAATTGCGTAGTTTCGTTTTTTCAAACAAATCAACGTTTGGGTCCTTTACAGGTCCCGTGATCGTGACTGGCTGAGATGATCAACCAATCATATCTACTATTTTTATTTAGTAGTAGTAGTTATTAATTAAATACCTTATTTTTATTTTTCCAAAGAACACTCCAGTTTACGCTTCATATGTTTTACAAATTATTTTTAACTGACTTCACAAAAAAAGGAGGTTCAATTCGACTGTATTTCTTTTTTTTTTGTATGTGTGTTATGCGATAACTCCGCATTTGTGAACCGATTTTCATGATACTTTTTGTTGGAAAGAGGGTACTAGACATGGGGAATAGCGTTACATTTCTGTCGCCGTGACTGTCGTTCCGGTTCCAAAAAAATCACAGTGATAAATCATTGTGATTTTGTCACGACTGTTACTTCCGTGACACACCTATAACTTACATCACAATATACGATTTTAGCCAGCGGCTTCTTTCTAATACTTATAGCCGTTTTTTATAGAATGATTTAAATTTTTGCTCCCTTTGTAATAAGTTTCAATTCCATTCAAAAAGTTGATTTTATATTTAATGTAATTTTGTTTTTACTTATTTCATGCGAATCTTTGGATTGTTAAAACTAGCAATAAAATGTAATGTAATTATATTTCTAGTAGAATACTCAAAGTAGATTATACATAAATATAAAATACCAACTCTTCCTATAATAAAACAAATACACAAAAATATTTTACTTTGTTCATAAATAGGGTTATAATAACTGCTGCACATTTTTTTCATCCGCCCTTTCTAGTGGTAATAAGCACCTACGATCCTTGTGAGTGAGCAAAGAAAGTCATCCTATTTCATTCACTCCTATCGTCGAAATGGCCCGATTTGAAGAGAACTACAACGAGTGGCGCGCTCAGTCACCACGGAACGGAGATCGCGCATTGTATCAAATATGTCGTGATGTGAGTGACGGGGATAGCTATTGGAACGGAGGAACACCTTTGTGACTTTGGAACGTCGTTCCTTCGGAACGAGTCACGGTAATACTGTTTGACGGCGGATCATCGTGATTTTTTCATCGTGACGTTATTTATCACCCACTTCTAGAGGGTACCTCATTTTTTTCAGCGTTGGCAGGTAATTTAAGGCACCATTTATAAAATAAAAAACCAAAATTCAGATGTTTTTTAAATTAAAAATTCCTTTTCTAGTGAATTTGACTGGACTCTTACATTGTATTCATTTACTTTCTTTGCCTCACTTCTGCATAAATCCATGCCTCATTTACGGAATCGCATCACACGAACAGAAGTCGATAACAGATAGTCTCCTAACACACGTTATTAGGAAAGTTGGGTTGTTTAAAAATAGACGGCGTTTGCCACTAATTTGTTGACATGATTAATAGACAGCCGACGTTAAAGTTCCAAGGGGGTAAACACTTCGAGGCGCTTCAAGGCCTATTATTTTTAGATTTCACATTGAAGTTTCTTGCTTTATTAGTGAAATGGTCTAAATCGATTACTCCTAAAGTGGTCTATATAGACCCACCAGGGCGTCCACTTCAACGTAGAATAGGGCAATGGCAGGGAAAAAAATAGAGGCTGCAGGAGACGTTAATGGGGCCCAGAGAGAGAGTGAATCTCATTTAGGCAGTACGTGAACAAAATTTTTGACTTTTCATATTTTTTTCTATGATATTAATTATCAAGCGACCTAGTGGTAAACGAGACGCGTATCCATGACAGTTGCAGTGCCACCCAGTGCTTTAAATCACAAAGGAGTACTGCCACTGCGCCTATTAACCTGAGACATGAAGTGACAAGTCCCATGTGCTTGTTTCACCAGCACCCTTACCCATCAAAACCGAGATGCAGTAACGCTATCATCTGCTTGGCGGCTGATAAGGTAGCTCTACTGCTGTTAAACAAATGGAATAACCCGTATTACATGGATAATGGAGGGCACCAATGTCTTTTTGGGAATAAAGTTAGACTCAAAACTTTAGTGGAACACACATATTTCGATACTAGCTGAAAAGCTTAGTTCTGCTGCTTATTTATTTATTTATTTATTTTTGGGAAGATTTACAGCGTATTTTTAACAATAAATAAATGCTGAGTTACAGGTAAAAACGCTAATTACAAATCTCCACAAGTATAGCACAAAAAATAAGTTATTAAGTTTTTAGTTAGCAGAAACTAAAACATTATTATTGAAATGTGAAACATTATTATTGAAAATGAAATCACAGTATAATGTCATGCGGTATTTTAATGTGTGGCGGCACTTCAAATATCGAAAAAAATATTATTTTGCAGAAGCGGGCGGTTAGAGCGATATATAAATTAAGCTCACGTACCTCACTTACGGAGATTTTTGAGGAAATTGGCATATTAGCCACTGCGCCACAATTATTTACAATTGTATACATAATTTTAATACAAGACATAAATGGAAGCTCGTTTTACCGAAGTTAAGACTTCAGAAGGTTCTCGTTTCTTTTGTAGGGCATGGTAATCAGTATTATAATAAGATTCCAAAAGCTGTTTTGGACTTATCCTTTGACAAATTAAAAAATCATGTAAAGGCAACCCTACTAAAGAGGCGATATTACGCTGTTAGGGATTATATAAACGAGTATGGTTTTAAAAATCGTGTAAATGTGATGATTTCAAGTGTAATTTGCTTACCTTCGAAATGAATATAAGTTCGGTTTTGATTATAATTACATGGAGTTTCCTAATACTTTCTATTTCTTTGTCTTATGATACACATTTAAATTACTTATTATATTTCATTTCACAACAACAACACATACATTTCATAACATACAAGTGTGAAGGAGTGTATTCGGTAAGACAAAATGTATAAAACTTAACAATTTTTTCACTAAACAGTTATAGTTCTGAAAGTGTTAAATTAATTAATTATAAATTAGTTATCAAAAAATTGATTTTTTTTACAAATTAGAAAAAATAGTTTTCTTGTAAGAAACTGTCGGAAAAAGTTACGTAGGAGCCTTAGGCACAAAACCTTTAACCCTTCAGTACCAGTAGAGCACCTTGTGAAAATATTCGTCCAGCGAAGTACTTACTACCTTACCTATTTCTGCCGCCAACCAATAATGTGAACATTGTTGCGTTCCGGTTTTGAAGGCTAAGGGTGCTGGTGAAATTACAGACACATGATTCTTGTCAACTTATGTCTCAGGGTGACAGGTGTAGTGGCAATGCCCGTCAGATCTTTGCGATTCAAAGCTCTAAGTGGCACTACAACTATTATGAATAGGCGTGCAGCTTACCAACAGGCGCTACGTGCACCTGATGGTAAGGTGTTCGTGCCGTCACTTGATGTTGTAAAAAAAACCTGTACGACAATTAATATGACCCAAAACCTTGTCCTTGAAGAACACCCATACGACATATAAAGGCACTCCAAAACGCGAATTTACATCTAAAAATAAACTTATAGTAATAAGATGCTTAACCTTCGCCTTTCGCTTAAAGTACGGTGGATAATTCAATAAAGTATTTTTAGTAACGTGCCAGACAACCATACCAATTATCTGATCTCAGAGCAATTCCCCAGTAGTTATGTACAAGAGCAACGGAATTTGCTCTGGAGTACTACACAGAACACCTAGAATCCTCATGCAGCGCCCACAATATAAACCACTAGGCCACCGAGACCGCCAAAAACATAATATATTGTATTATTTGACAAAACAACAAATTTTTGTGAGCCCTACCCTAAATTAGTCATAATTACGTTGTTGGTTTCATGATGTGACTTTTATTGCATTCTACGGTTTAATATAGTGATAGTGCAACAAAAGTTGAGGTAGAATCTAGGTTTAAATGAACTGGGAGTGCTAAACTGTATTTTAAGTACAGCCCCATAATTTTCTTCATTCGTTTTGATTATAGTGACCTTTCATACCGGCTCTGAGGGTATACGAGAAGGGCACTATAACCTGTGCGGGCACAGGAACTTTATAAGCTTAGGTTCTGACCCCAGATCAGTCAATATACAGGGTTAACACAGACCTCTGTCACTTGACTTAATCCGGTTCTCGAGAGGACTATCCTCTCGAGAACTGGCCTAGGGTGAACCGCCCCGAGTGCACGTACAGTACTCTCTCTATTTTCCAGATAGGTACCGGAGCCAGAGAAAAAAAGTAACGAGAATGGGCACTCTCCGCCCCTCCCTAGCTGTAGATTTTCACATTCACATTGACTGAACGGTAACAAGGTTGTCGGCGAACCGATTTCGCGCCAAGACGGTTTTGATATTTGAATATAGTTTTCATTTATTCATTACGAAACTTACGTTAATATATAACATCATTGTACGTTACTACACACATCAAAAGTGTCTAGGGATCAAGTGAATATTTTTGAAATAAAAATTATTTAAGCAATATTTACCAAATCCAGTCTTCCAGGACGACTTCTTACTTTAATGCTTATGTTTTATTTAACCGCTTACCCCTATATTTAATTAAAATAAATTAAAATTGATGTTTTTGCAAATTGTGGGAAAAAACTCAAATTAACGGCGTCAATTAAATGACAAAAAAATGGCGATGATTTTGCTCATTTTTATTGTAAAGATAAGAAAATTAATAATCTGTATTTCCACCATTAACACGAATCACACAATTACAGCGATTTGGCATGCTTAAGATGAGTTCATCAAAATCACTTTGAGGAATGGCCGCCCATGTGTTTTGTAACAAGTCACAATATTGTTGTAGAGTATGTACGGTATGCATACTCGGCACAGCTCTTCTTTGAAGCATATCCCATGCGTGCTCAATTGGATTGAGGTCTGGCGATTGAGCAGGCCACGGCAGAACGTTGATACGAGCTTCGGCAAGAATGCGTGTTACGACTCTAGCCGTGTGTGGACGGGCGTTGTCATGCATTAGTTGAAATGAATCACCCAACTGGCCTCGCAAAGGGATGATAACATCTGAAACAATCCTCTCTGCGTAAACTTGAGCATTGAGGTTACCCCTGATCCAAATGAGATCGGTTCTTCCGCCGATCCAAATACCGGCCCATATCATTATTGTTCCCCCACCATATGGATGAACTTCCTGACAATATCTCAAACGTTCATGACGTCCAGATGTTCTCCAAACTCGAGTACGTCTTGTATCCGGTCTCATACCGAAGCGGGATTCATCCGAAAAGCACACATAGCGCCAGTCTTCTTCCTCCCAGTTTCTGTGTTCGCGAGCCCATCGTAAACGGGTCCTGCGATTGCAGGGTGCAATAGGTGGAACTCTGAGCGGCCTTCGGGATCGCAGACCCACTTCACGTAAACGATTTCGGATTGTTTGATCGCTTATTAGCAAGCCTGAGGAGCTGTGGAGCCTCGTAACCAACGTGATGGCGGTCATGGTACGATTCCGTCGAGCAGTATTTTGGATATACCGGTCCTGTCTGCGAGTCGTGATGCGAGATCGTCCTCCATGTCGCTCGGCCACGCTGCCTGTCATGCGATAGCGCGTCCAGAGGCGATTTATGACGCTCTGTGTAGTGTTAAGAGTGAAAGCCACAGCACGTTGCCTGGAACCAGCTTCCAACATTCCGACTGCTCGCATCATCACTTCTCGGGTTAAATGATGTCGTCTCTCCATAATAATGTAAATTGTTTCGGTTCCGATGCAGATATTGTAATGATTTTGTCAAAACGCTATAACTCATTTTTATACAAAACCACATTGACAATCGATTTTCTTCTTATTATCGAATTTTAAACAATATTCCTTATTTAAATGTTAAAACTCACTAAAAAGTATCAATAGCGATACAAAAAAGTTAATATAATTAACCCTAATTGCAGCAATACTCTTAAACGTACTTGATCCCTAGACACTTTTGATGTGTGTATATACCATGGTCGTGAATGGTGCTATGTACGGCTGTTTGTTATCATATAAACGGAATAAAGAGAAGAGTTTCTTTCGTTTTCCTAAAGATGAAACGAAAGTAAGTAAAAAAAAACTTATGTCTAGAACTCATTCACTTCTGGTTTTCTCCATTTATTTAGTGCAGAGTAATATAATTACATAGATTTATTATATCAATATAATAAGACGCCATAACTTCGTGAGCTAGTAGACAAGGGTTCTCGAATTTTCAATTTGTATTGCCGATAAATATTACGTAGTGAATATACCAAATTATTAACTAGGTAATGAAAAACTTGGACACGCAATTTCAAATACCTTGGTTAGCTTATTTAAAACCTGTCCAAAATACAATCTTTTCAGTTTTTGTTAATATATTTTTTAAATAAATCTTCAATATTGTTCTAGTTACTGAATTAATGAAAAATATAATATTATATCGATATAAATACCTAATGAACATGTTTAATTATTAGAATTATATTAATAGAATTATAGATAACAGATTCGCGTTACAATTTTTGCTATTTTGCCGCTCTGACTACGTAACGTAATAGTGCAAGAAGTGACGGGCAACCCTGCCAATTCACGCACACATTTGCGCGTGTGCAGATAGCGCCTTGTTGTATGTAGTAGTAGGTAAATAACTTTCACTGTTGTATGGAGTGTCCGGGGTGTGCCGGAGCTAAAGGCACACGAACTTCCCGCTGCGCATTGCACAACTAGCTGCCACCATTAAGCCGTAGACTCTAAGTCCACTACTAAATCTTCTGTAATGTATTAGTAAGTACAGAAGAGTTTCACTTTAATCTGCTGGATATTATATACACTACTAGACTGTACCTCCCAAGTAAGCTGTTGTAAGCCACAAAATAGCATTTTTTGCTTTTTAATTAAGTATATCCTGTTTCATGTGTATTATACGTGAGGCGCACTATAAGTTTCCGGAATGAATAAGAAAAAAAATACTATAAATGGTCAGAAATGAATTTATTGTTTCTCAAAATATTCTCCGTTAGCGTTAATGCACTTTTTCATACGAATGAACCAATTTTGAAACCATTTACGCCACTCCTCCGTGACAATCTCTGAAACATATTTTTCATACTCTTCGGCAGCCTCTTTAGGTGATGAAAATGGTTGACCGCGTAACTTGTTCTTAATTTTTGGAAATAAATAAAAGTCACAAGGTGCCAGGTCGGGACTGTACGCGGGATGGCTCATAAGGTCAACGTTGTTAACCTTCAAAAATTCATTTGTCTGTCTAGCCGTGTGAGAACTTGCATTATCGTGGTGCAAGATGATACGCGATGATTTGCGACTGTCTGTCACACTCATATTTTCCATTGCCGGTCACTTTAACTCCGATTATATGAATCTGAAACCTAAACCTAGCCAAAAGGCACTGAAAACCATTTTTGCTAAGAAAGCGTGAACTCTT
Organism: Hyposmocoma kahamanoa; assembly: GCF_003589595.1. NCBI lineage: Eukaryota > Metazoa > Arthropoda > Insecta > Lepidoptera > Cosmopterigidae > Hyposmocoma > Hyposmocoma kahamanoa. Next base: position 7,960,404 of record NW_020653719.1, on the reverse strand, counting down.
AAAATTAACTCCTGCTTAAAAAGAATAAGAAGCAGGTAAAAGTGTTATCCCATGTCAGAATATTAAAAAATCATAAAAAAAATTCTTAGCGCCAACTTTTGTAGGTAATGTTGTTGCCATGGTAAATTGAAGCCTAAAGTACCATGGTAACTCATTACCTGCACACATGTTCTTGCAGTATGAAGTGTTACCATAAAATAATATCTGATAACAGTTAAAAAAATATATGTATATTATAAAATATATATTACGAAAAAAATGATTAAGAAAATTAAACACATTTATTATTTGTTGTAAAACTTTAGCAATTTGAACTTTTTTGGCTTTTCGTTATTTGGGTTATCGTTACAAAAATTAGAATAGTAAAATTTGAAAATATGCAATCGTAGTATCTTTTTTATGTGGTTTATTTTAGATTTTTATTTTGATTACTTTATTTAATACATTGTTTTCAGGGTTGCTACAAATTTAACGACACCCTGGATCCCGGCTTAGTGAGTTTTGGGACACCTGTAAAAATTAAATGAAATATGCCAGCGATAAATAACATAGAGGATGACCAAGGAAAACAGTAGTAAAGAACGTCTTTAATGAATGATGGAGGACGACCTCGTGTATAAAGAAGGAATTTGTCTAATTAAATGAATTCTTCTGCCTACCCCGAACATCGTGAAATAAACGAATGTATTTTTTAATATTCTCTGTTATTTAAACGGTAATTTAAGTAACACAGTAAGGTAATCATTACTGTGTTTCGATTTTGAAGGGTAAGATCGCTGGTGAAATTACAGGCACACGGGACTTGTCAACTTATGTCTCAGGGTGACGGGCGCAGTGGCAGTGCCCCTCAAATCTTTGCGATTTAAAGCTCTGACTGGCACTGTAACTATTATGGGCAGACGTGTCGCTTACGATAAGGCATATGACTTGTTCGTCCCGTCACTTGGTATTAAAAAAAGGGAAATATATCGATAAATCGATATAAACGCTTAAATTATATCACTCGAAAGAAACGTCAAATAGGTAAGTAGACTACGCCATCGACGCGCTATCGGAGAACAGGATACAAAAAATTGTAATGGCAGTTGAATAGTAGCTCGATGGCTAGTCATGGCCAAGCCACTACTCGTAACTCTTAGCAGATACTTCTACTTCCACTAACACTCTATCGACACAAAACTGAGATGATTAAAAATGATCAGACTTCAAACCCAAACAGCTGTTATAACGTGTATAACGTGTGTATAACGCTAAAAGCTTTTTGTTTGGTATAAAGACCTGTGTTCGTAAGTAAAAAACAAACATATTCAAAATAAATGAGATGTAAAATTGTATGAAAGGCTTTTATACAAGCAACGCGATAAGGTTATGTGTACAGAGCAGCTCACAAAGGAAAGTAAACTCATTCTCATGCATCTGCTTTGTTATATTTTCTCTCGCATCTACGTCATTATTATTACATGCCACAATTATCCTTCATTTTATTGTGCTTAGATAAAATATGGCCTATCTAAAAATTAAGATAGCTTTTTATGATGCTGAGTAGTGGGACGAACAAGTCATGCGCCTGATGCGCTCCGAGCTTAAATCGCAAAGACTGCACTGCTTTTGCACCCATTTTTTAAATTTTCTTTTGTCTTATTCTTTTACCTTTCATGCAATCCGTCTTTGGAACGCCCTCCCGCTAAGCGTAAGACAAGCTCTGACCCAATTATCTTTCAAGCGCATGTTGCGCAAGCATTTGTTTGACAATTGTCAAAATCAAGACTGTATAATGTTGCTTTGGATCATTGACTTACAAATAAATGGACGACGGGTCTAATGCAAAAACCACGAAAAAAATGTCCCAAGTCAACCTATTTAAACGTAGTGACATGTAAAGGAATATGAAAAAGATAAAACGTTGAATTTAAATTGTAATGTCATCGCAATACTGTCTAATTTTGCTTGCTTCGCTGTCAGTCGAACAAACAAGACTAAAGCGTGAATGACGCTCTGTATGCGATTTTAACGCCCTATAAGTTCGGACACTTTTTAGCACGGACCCGACGTACATATAATTGTAAGTCAATGCTTTTTTTGGATACATATATTATTTATTATCATAATATATATGTAAGTTTATTATGTATATATACCATATGTACACGCATGGCGACGACGCGCGTCGCCATGGGTTTAAACGAACTACAGGACGCGACGCAACGCTTCGACTCTGCGTGAGTATGAGTTGAACCTTTTTGAAAGAAATATGCGCTATTTTGAGATCAGTGGGGAAACTATTAAACATTTTTCTTGTTTGGTACCTCGGAAGAGAGGAACCCTTGTAGATAAGATCATTGCGGCGACATCCAGGACCTTCGGAAGCGAGGCCTTATGACCTTATATTTAACTGGCAAGTACGTACCAGAATACATGCAAAAGTGAGGAAACCTCCACACTTAACCACAATCCAGAATACGGAAAACTTAACCAGGGTATTTAAACCAGGAGATCGAGTGCAGGCTCGTAGCTATACGTTAGACCGGACGGCTCCACTACGAGCTGCAAATGAATAACGGCCTAGTTTGGGTTTGCCACTTAGATCAAAATCTGGGAGCTCCACTGTTACTGAGTTCAGGAATTGGGGCCAGAGGATTGACGTGTTTGCGTTACTAAGTAACCACACTTGTTTTGTCGTTCTATTTTTGACTGATGAATATAAAATGTATTACATAATTTAAAACAAAAAAATACAAAATACAAAAATATTTATTACTCTCTACAAAGGTAAAGTACAAAAATTGTATTATAATAAATTAATATTAATAGATTCCTTTGGGAGAGCTGGAGTTTGCACTATGAAAAAACCTGTGTAGCGAATCTCCAGTCTCTCTTTATCTCTCGTTAATTTTGCTTATTTTACGTATATAATAGCAATATTTTATTTGGTGTACACCCATATATCTTCTTCCTAGTAACAAGCCTCTTTGACTCGAATATGTAGTAATTGACAATGAAAATTACCTACCCACTTGCAAGCTTCCAGTAATTAACTTCAGGAAGCAGGAAACACCACAGGAACTTGATTCCGTATGCGTATTTCCGTTAGCGTGTTCAGTCGGCAAATGTGATGTCCTGAAACGATTTATTGTACTGTAACTCCCACTGAAACAATATCTAATTGAACGCCAGAGTTTGGTTTTGATATTAAATCTTCGAATCCGCTGCAAAATCATCCATACATTACGAGTTAATTCGTAAGTTCGTACTTATGAAGCATACTAAATCGTATTCCAGTATGTAACAATAGCGAAAACCTAAAAACGGGGTTTACACATTGGAAATTAGAAATTTTTTACCCGACTGCGTCTGTTGTATGTACATTTCTATGTCGCCCTGTATACAGCCTAAACGGCTTGACCGATTTTTCATATGAGGTGTCGTTAAATTCGCCTTGATTGTGGGAGTGTTATAGACTATAAAAAATTATCAAAATAGTTTAGGGGTTAATTTTATATTTTGGTGTCAGACAGATCAAATTTAAGTGTCACGGAATTATAGGCCTTAAAAAGATCTACAAAAAAGTCCAAGAAAGCATCGGCCTCTGTTTGTCTCTCAAAATTTAATGTTATAATATTACTTTCTTTAAAAAGATATTTTGCTGGACATGGAGTCCGTGATCCTAAATCATGAAATTCCGCGGCGTTCACTCGACGGAAACTACAAAATCGACGAAACTAAAACGGAGCAAAATTCGACTAACATACGAGAATTATCCATTCGTTTAGTTAATAATTTTTTCGGATCTAAATCGTATAGGTATTTGTTTTTTTAAAGAAACCAATATTTCGGGCCCTTTACCTGCAAAGCAATAATATGGTCAATGATGAGCATGGGCCACGTTGGTTTGTTTGAATAATTATAACTTTTTTATATGTAAAAAAAAAGACCTCAAAAGTTCGTGGAATGACATCTATTTGCCAATTTTTATTGAAATCGGCTATCGGCAAGTGCCCGAAACCGCTCATCTCCTAGTTTGCCATAATAACAATTGAATATTCTCTTCAAATTTAAATAGGACCACATCTGAGGTACGCTCTTTCCAACATAAAAATAATAATTATCAAAATCTATTTACAATAGCCGGATTACTCCGGCTTAACATACATACATAAAAAGCAGTCGAATAGAGAATCTCCTCCTTTTTTGAAGACGGTAACATAAGAAATCGTACCCTTGGTATGGCATGCGTGATCATACATAAAAAAATATTTATCACATGAAAGTCTACGAACTAATTAATACTAGGGTCCACGGAAAATCAGCGTCACAGTCTCTACTGAGCTGTGACATTTTATTTTTTTTTAGCCCGCACTAGGGAAGCCCTGTATCGCAGGTGCCATGGATACACACAACCACAAATTACACCCAAAGTCACGAGAGAAATAAATGTAGGCCATACAAATATTTCTCCCAACCCGGAAATTGAACGCGGCACCTCTGCGTCTCAGTCCAACATGGTAACCGTTCGACCACGGAGGCAGTTGAACTTTAGCTGAGCAATTTGTAAAAGGATCCCTTTTACAAATTGTTTAAAATTAGAGACAGATTGTTTTTTTTTGTTATTTTTTTTGTTTTACTTTTGCTTCGTTTTTTTTTATTTCTTGCTATATATTTTTGTGTTGTAGCGTTGTAATAAATTAATTATATTCTAGTCTATTCTTATTCTAAATGAAACAAATCAGATATATGGGAAAATTTTAACTTTCCTTTTTAACCATATCTTGGATTTAGATCCATAAAAATAGTTTTCATTTTAACGATCATAATCCTTGACGTAATAAGGCGACATTTGAAAAATGACAACTTTCCAGGAGAAAAGTTTAAAGATGGTACGTACGAAATTGGTTGATATTTTTTGTGCTTTTAAAATTTCACATAGTATACATAATTTGTTTCATTTAGTTCGTATGATTTTACTTTGGACGTATGATGACATGTGTCTTAATTACAACCAAGGGTACGATATATCTATTTAAATGCAGTGAATTTTATATGAACAATTTTCCGTCCATAAACAATACTAAGTACAGGTTTTACAAATGTATGGATACCTACCAAAAAAGCAATCATTGAAAGAGAAGATTGATGATTGTCGGAACTAAACTACCACCTACTCAATATATACTTTAACCTTTGAGCATTGGTCTGTACCCTTTTAAAAAAAGTATTAGGAAAGTACTACTTGGGGTACGCATTTCATCAAGCGACGAGCGCATAAAACTATATTGAACAAGTATTCAAATAGACTAAGTACCTATTAAAGTCTTAAAGGTCCATGATATAAACACCAGTCAGGTGATTGGGTAGAGCCATCAAGTTTGTACAAACCAGTACGAGTTCTTATTGGATTTTTTTTTATTGGATGTACAAAACAGTTTACATTCAGTGGAACATGTTTGAGATACAATTAAGGACTTAATCTAGAACGTAGACCTAACACTTACACATACAGCATTATTATTATGAGCAGATCCGAGACAATATAGAAATTACAATTTTTTACACTGACCCGACCGGGGATCGAACCTGAAACCTCAGAGATGGCGACGCCATGAAAAGCGGTGGGCAAGCCACGTAACCACGGAAGTCGTCAAATTATTTATCTGATCTAAATAACATCGTCTCTCCTTCTATCTTACCTTCTATGTTGTTTATAAGGAAAATGTCATGACGTTATTAGATGCCCAAAATATCTTTCCCCTTCGGCTTTCTTTGTTTTTAAATAAGCTTCTTTTTTCTTGATATTTAACTACTACACCAATTACTTGGTCTGAACTAGGAAATTCCCTGTACTATGAGTACCAGAATAACGACTAAGTATGGGGCATTATTAAGAACACCTAGACCCAGACTAATTAAGAAAAGTTCGTTTCCAAATTGACGTTACAGTACAAGCATCGGACAAGCGAGATCGTCAAAATAAATATCATATCACGCCAGTGATAAATGTAAAGAATCGTCAAACTCTGAATTGAGAACCGTTAAGAAGCAAGCGTTTTCTCAATAGGCTATCACCGCTCACATACCCTTCACGCTAAATATATGTCGGCGCCGGTTATCATTTAAAACGTAATAGAATTCGGTTTATTGTTCACGTAATGTGCTTTGCAATAGGATACACTTTAGCTAATATTATTACTTTATTTATTTAGTTCATAAAATTACATAGCATTACAGCAAAATACCAAGTACTGTGAAATTCATAGATAGACAATTTCTATTAATAATTTACAGAAAACTGAGAGTTCATCCATCATCTCACAAAACCTCAAACATTCAATACACACAACCACCCATCCACTTGCAAAAACATCATTTAAGGAGGAACGCTGAGGGTGGAACGAAATTGAAAAGTTCCTGCGCACACTCCTCGAAATATATCCGATAGAAAACCGACAAGCAGGCTACTTTTCTGCGATAGTCGAGATTTTATAGCTTCGACTCCACAAGAGAATTGTAACAACAATTCTGTATTCAATAAGTCTCTTTGCTTTTCGCTGCACCGAGTCCAAGGCAGCTAACTGGTAATGGGCAGAGCCGTCACAAAGATAGCAGCAGTACTCCGGACGCGATCGAACTTGTGCTTTACACAGATTTAAAAGCTGTTAAAGTACCGCCTGACCTTAAAAGTGTGCCTAGTTTTTTGGCAGCAGTTTTTGCCAAATAGTCGATGATACGCCCAAAGTTGAGGTTGAATGATAAGTCCAGACCAAGTAGCTCAAGGTGGTCACTTATCAGTACGGATACATTTCGGAAAGTCGGAGTAAGGTGTAGGGGACTCCGTTTTGACATTATTTACTCTATTTTATGTACGTAGTTATTGCCCCTATGAGGGATGCCATACGATGAGTCGCGCTGGCGTAGCGACGCCTGAGCGGTGACTCTGGGTCGTACAGTCAAGAACACATCAATTTTGACACTTTGTCTTTGGACGTTCTTATCGTAAGCGGCATAGAGTTGGATTTAAGTCTTAAGTGTCAAGGTTTATGTGGTTTTGACCCTGTACTACATAATAAATTAGAACTACACACCACGTGCTGTGTTGAAACGGTGAGCGGCGACAGAACGTGTGTGAATCAGACAAGGGGCTAGGAGGCAAAGCGGGGAGGGGTGTTGCGGTGTACGCACCGCATATAGCGGTGAGCGGTGTTACGTTGTGACATGTGTGGCATTTAGTGCGTTAAAATCACATCGTTGCGACGACAACGCACCGGCAGCGCCCATGTGGCATCGCACTAAGTCCAGTAGTTGAATATCGAATTAGTGTTTATTTCTAAATATTCTCAGTACAGAGCACTAAAAAAAACCGACCTCAAAAGTGCGTGGAATTACATTTATTTGCCAAGTTTATTGAAATCGGTTACCGGAAAGTGCGCGAAACCGGATTCATCCCTTATTTTGCCACCCTTAAAGGCGGAATATTTCTTCAAATTTAAAGGGATCACTACTGAGTTATGTACTCTCTTTCCAACAAAAAAAGAATCATCAAAATCGGTTTACAAATCGTTACAAATCGTTATCGGTTTACAAAACGAGTTATCGCGTAACATACGGACGAAAAAAAACGTACAGATGGATTAAGAACCATCTCCTTTTTTGAAGTCGGTGAAAAATGGAGGAGTAGCAAATAATGTAATTTAAATTCTTATAAAACACAGGACTATTGAACGTCCTTCGCACCATAATGATTCACGCTTTGTTTAACCGAGATAGTATAAGGTAAAATACCTTCAAAGGCTTTAGATAATAAAACTGAAGTGAGTTGTAGTGAGATATCGAATTATAGATTTCCAGGATCTCGTGCTTGTGTTTGTAGAGCAACGATCCATAATACGATTCTGGGCAGAGTCAATTTAGAAAACAACCTTTTCTCGAATAGTCGGGGTGTGAGTGTTGACGTCGTCGTAAAGTCGCTAGATGTTTTTTTAAGATCGTATAGTTGTTTATGGCAAAAGTAATTGAGTAGTTCTTGTCTATATTTTTTCTTTTTTTTCTCTTTCTGTACACAACGTTCCCTCGGAAGAATGATGTACATGTTAATTGTGTTCTTTCGTGTGAAAATGTAAATTTTGATTCTGTGCTAAAAATTGTGCTTGAATGTCAACTTGTAAACTTACGAGTATAAACTTAAACTTTTTCAGTTAGTATTATTCTTTCATCATTTTTAATTTATAATTAAGGCGAGATATTTCAACGGCCTACATTTTAAAAGTTAGGTTTCGCGTCCCGCAACTGTGACCGCAACCGCAAATGAATACAATGATTACAACTTTTTTTTAAAACCTACCACAAAAGTTCGTCGAATTACATCTACTTGCCGAAATCGGTTACCGGAAAGTGTGCGAAACCTATATCACCGCCTAATTTGATACTATGTAACAAAATACTATGTAAGTTGAGTACTATGTAACCAATTAGCATATTATAATTATTAATACGAAGATCGAACACTCAGAAAAAATTCCTTCGGTCCGGCCGGATTCGAACCGACGTCTTCTAGCATACCGCTATACCAACTAAGCCACGGAACCAACCAGCGGACCTCACGAAGTTTTCTATGGGTTTGTTACCGTGTCTTTGTATTTAGTTTTCAACGACTTTTTAGCCGTAGCGCCTATGGCTATGAGAAATCTTAAGTATTTCATCACCCAGTTAGATACCTTTACAGCTACCAGCCCTGCCTAGAGATTCATTGGATTTAAATTTTTACTGAACTGATATTCAATTATTTTTTATGTCAAATTACTCCACTTGTTTGTTATAATTATCTATAAATTCAATAAAAATTTAAATTAGCATATTATTCTTTAGACAATATCCATATGCGTATCGTATATTTTTTGTATGACCGTTATTTAATGGTAAATGCATAAACCTTTTCATCTAGCAAAACAGTCTTTCCCGCTTCTCCTCCAGAGACTCGCCTTAAAATTATTATCAGTTACAACTTATGTCAGTGACTAGCACTGTGGGCGCTAAATGGTAAACTCTCGGTTTCGATTCTCGGTAGGACTAACTTGGGAAACGAAGTTTACGGTCCGGGTGTTCAGAGCTTGATTCGGCGGCAGCGGCGGATCAACGACATAGTGACAACATTGTTATTGGAGTTTGGTTGTAAAATATGCATTGTCAGCTGGAAGCAGTCCACTGCTGAACATAGGCTTCCCCGAAACATTTCCAGACTATTTGATCGGACGCGATGTGCATCCATCGGTTACTCGCCGCCCTTATCAGGCCAGCCGTCCATCTTGTAACGGGGCTGTCCCACTGAACGCCTTCCGGTTCATGGTCTCCATTCGAGAACCTTGTAAAACATGTGTTATTGTGTAAAAAAATGTGTGATTTTTCTTCTCCTTCTTAAAAGTGCCTCTCCACTACTAGAGGTTGGCCGTCAATATAGCAAACTTGTCTTATCCATGAAAAAACGAAACAGATGTACTGCGCTCGTGACTCCGGTTCACTCCCCATGTTGCATAACCATAACTTTTTACATCTATCAGCGCATCACTCTCCCATCATTATAAGTTGAAGCAGTCGGTAGCTATCGTGTCGAAGCACGTAACCGAGATATGCGATTTTGCGCTTCGTGATGGTCCGCATCAGCTGTCGTGATGCGGTTTTTCTTCCACGTCAAAATAAACAAACTTTTTTGGTAAGTTTGTTATGTGACCAGCATTTGAGGCATGCGCCCGTATTATACTTTCCATGGAAATTCGTCGTTTCCAAGTAATTGAGCAATTATTTGCCGGCGCTGCTCCCTCGTGAGAGTCCGCGGTGGTCATTGCGGCCCGCTCACTCCAGTGGGGTATATAAGTAATTTCTTTTACGTTAATAAATCAGCTTAATTTGACTTTAATTCTCATATCGAGCAAGTGTAGTTGTAAAACACAATTCAGAATTGTATATTCTCTTTTAATAAATTAATTTGTATTAAACATTACTAGTTTTTTTTTTCATTTCTGCGGTGTCGTCTATAAACTGGTTCTATTTATTGATTGATACATGTCGAGTCATTCGCTGTAGATTTTGATAAAGAACATTAATTATTTAAAATAATTCATTATCGTAAACATTGGCATGGGTGCAATTTAATACATTTGTAAGTGATGTGGAAACACGTACTATTACAATCGTTTAGCTTCTTTTACTCTATCGAAGTACGAAAAAGAACGCTCTTTGGCCATACAAAATCTTAATAGTGACGTCATTGCTCTGCAACATATCAAAATATTGAATCTCCAGCTACACGCAATATCAAAATTTCACATGATAAGATAAGCATACACGCGCAACGTCGCCGGACTAGACGTCAATGTTTATTGACGTCATTATTTGTTACAATCGTGTAAATAGCCTGTAGAAGAAACGTTTATAAACGTTTGATTAATGTACGAGAAAAATATCTGCTACAGCGCATCAACCGGCAAAAGCACGTTCCTCGCCCGAATGTGTTAAGCTGTCACATAATTATCTTAGATACACACCACGTTCTTAACGATCATTTTAGCCTGTTTGCACCCACTGCTGAGTAAAGGCCTGTTCTCTATTGCTCCATTCTTTCTGGTCTCTTGCGAGTCATGTCCAGTGATTCCCAACTATGACCCTGATGTCATCAATCCATCGAGTGGTTTGCCTCTTGGTCTTTTTGCGTCTCTTGGCCACCATTCAGTAACGGCTTTCGTCCATCTTCCATCGTCCCTTCTACCCAAGTGCCAAGCCCAACGCCATTTAAGCTTGGACATCCTCGTACCCACATCATCCTACCTTTGTGCGACGTCAAATGTTGGGTACGTGGCCTAGCAGAGAAATTCCGAGAGTGACACGCTCCGTTGCACTTTCTGGTACTCGAATCTTGTGGACGTATTATTTCGTGAGCGGCCATATCTCGGAAGCATAAGGAAGTGTAATTGGTTCAAATTTTTCAAATTTTCGACGTAGAACATGCAACATCTTTTGCGTATCTACATTTTTTGTTCTTCTTTGATCTTTTCATATCTTCTTTAATTGATATAGAGGTAAGCGCTGGATAAATTCCAAAGGTTGATCGTGTAGTCGAGCCATTACCATTATATTGGTTAGCATTTAGTGTAACATTTCAATCATTTGTATTGAAAAACAAATAAATTTCTTTTCCCTCGTTAACAGCCGAAAGATTCCTGTTGTTATGAAGTTACAAAACACTGTATTGAACCTAGCAGTGTTTTGGTTTGACACGGTAGAATGTCGTTTTTTATTATATAGACCTCCTGAGACATTCTATCGTGTCTGTGTCGGTATCGTGCTGCATTTCGGGCGCGTAATTCTCAAAGCAAAATACTGTACTGCTGCGTACCGGGTTATGTCAAAATAATTTCTAAACTTTAAAACTTACAGTGTATTTTAATTTTTAATATTTAATTCAAAAACACTAATACCTCCAAAGTTGAAATGTCAAGATATAGATTATGCCTAGAGAAATCATATGACCGCTGTTAAATCAAAACACTGTAAGTGACTTTACAACGTTATTGGTGTGACACGGCAGAGTTGAGCTAACGATAAACTTAGCTTCTGCTATCATTTCTATTTGATGTAATTTTGGTAATAAATTTCGATGCGTTCTTGTCCGTCATAGTTGAAAATATCATTTGCATTATAAAACGCTATTTAGTTAAAAATGTCGCTGACGATAAGTCGGCTGTCATGGCTCGTAGTGTTCTCAAACACATCGGGAATCTTAGTAAGTAACGAAATATCTTTCCTGCTTTAGAGAGGCCTAGACTAAGCAAATTACTAATTATAAACAGAATGAACAGACATCGTTGCGTATGAGTCCTCCTTCCCCTAAAAGTGTTAAGTCAATTTATGGAAGGCCAGTTAGGTGTATTAACCTCGCACCAACACTGGAACAGTCGTTAAAATATTTTGGGAACATTTCCTGATACCATTATAACTTTTTTATTATATACATATATATATTATTAACTTTTTTTTTCCAATATTACAAAGAACCACTCATTTCTTATGTTTGATATAACTGCCTTAATCATTCTTGAAGCTATTATAAGCGGCCGTAATTCCTGATAACTACTTCCACTTCGATTGTTGGGTAATTGAATTAGAAAAAGATAAATTAATCTGATTATACGTGGATTAGGGGGAGTCGAGACGAGGCACAAGGTACGTGGGCTTGTCACGAAGTCGAAGTAGGGCTGATATACGTTGTGAATTTGGTGGGACTATTACCACCGAACACATCGATATTTTTGTCAACCGCGATTTCTTTAGCGTGCAGTGCGTGGAGCTCGTAAAAGTTCAATTTTCTGTTTGTCGAATTGATTCAGATGTTAAACGGCCGTTGTAGTCCAGCTATTGGCCGCATGATGGCAGCGCGTTGATTAAAATTTCAATATAAAATCAAAACATCGTAACTTGCAATAAAAGTATTGACTTTTCAATGACATAGCGACTGGGTAAAGTTTAAATTATTTAACAATCCAGAATTTGTTACATCTTTTTAAATTAGAAACTATGACCGATAATTATTAATATTTCGTAGTGTTTATCATTTGTTTGTTTGCGTTTTGTGGACAGCAGTTCCGATAGTAATGGAGGCTTCCGTGATTGTACCATTGATTGCCACAATGACTATTTGAGCTAAAACATTCACTTTTAATAAATTTACTCAAAACCAAGTTATAAAAAACTATGTCAATTATCTTTACATTTCTACCGTAGGAATAATACATTTTTGAAGATCTCTGAAAAATTCTCACTGGGTTCTATTATTTTAATTATATCCCATAGTCGTGACCAATTTGGTCACCCTATCCACGAGTCATATTAGGTACATATGAGAAACTCATATGTGCAAATCATTCTCGCTCAAAAGTTCCCCAGCAGCTGGGCACGCGCAAATTTAACTACGGGAAGTAACTCAGAGCGCTTTGTTAGGAAGGTTAATTATAACCACAGAATAACTCCACTGAAGTGTTTTAGTTAATATTGTTTTCTTACATGCACAATGGGTTCAGTTTAGATTGACGATGTGATTATAAAAAGGCAAGAATTACAAAATTTAATTAAGGCAAGGTATTTCAATGCCAGCCTAGATTTTAGGGAGCGTGGTGTATGTAATATGAATAAAATAAGAACAGGCGGAGAAAAGACACAGATCCGACGTCAACAAGCGCCCGATGGCGACTAACGGTGCAGCAGGCGGCGCAGCGTATTCTTAAACCGCGGCAATTTGCAAATTTTGGGATACATTTTAATAACTATAATAGGGCTTCAGTTAAAAAGCAAAAATTTGCAGGTATGTGTACCTTGATGTTGACAACTAAGCAAAATGTCAAGTAAATGCATCATAAGTTTTTATACTCATTTTCAGATAGTCAATAAGTTTATCTCAATAATTTCTCAACTCTTCTAAAATAAAATTAAATTCATCCTTGTCTTTCCTGCATGTTAAAGTCGTTCTCAATTGAACTGTATTTTTTTTTGTATGTATGTTGCGCGTTTATATTCCGGCCGCGATTACCATTTTCATTTGTGACCCGATTTTGATGATTCTTTTTCTTGGAAAGAGGGTACCTCAGTATTGGTCCCAATTAAATTTGAAGAAAATAATCCACCTCTAAGGGTGGCAAACTAGGAGATTAATCCGGATTCGCGCACTTTCCGGTAACCGATTTCAATTAAACTTGGCAAATAGATGTAATTCCACGTACTTTTGAGATCGGTTTTTTTATAAAAAAAGTTACAATTATGTGATATAGTCACCACATTTGGCTTTATACCGAGTATACGAACTATTTCACACTTTACGGTCACGGATTCAAGTGAGCGACTAATAAAGGCATATAAAATATAAGTCATACACCAGTATCTTATAAAAAGCTTTAATAACATCAAACATAAAAACGTAATCAACTATACCATCGTGCCTATTTGCACAAGGCAAAAGGGATCAAAAAGACTTGAAATCCTATCCCTGGGATTCCATATCGATGTCCAAACGGATGAATGTTTACTGTTTACTCGATTTTCGGGATCGATGTGCCATAACAAATTTAGAGCGTGCCAGCGAAGCAGGGCTACCATCTGGGAAGTGGGTTTACTTAAACAGGGAAGTGACGTCAGATCTCGTTTAAGATTCTAAAGATTCTTTTTTGTTGTCTGTATACAACTTGAAATTTGAATTCATCGTTGTGACACTTTCACAAAAGGTTCAAAGTTATAAGCCCAGCTTACCGTTCACTAAATAATTACTTTGTTTGAGAAGGGTGACAAACTAGTTTGCTTCTCGCCATTTTGTAAATTTTAAATAATTAGTTTTAATGATAACAGTTTAATTTATATGCCATCGCCAACATTATAATGTCAAAAAGAAATTTATCTGAAACCGTTCAGTCATAACTTGTATTATCTACAAAACCGGTGGAGCCATGAGCCTCCACCTGAGCACTGCAACTTTCCCAGTGCTGTGCACTACACTACGTTTGCCTTGACGTGGTCGCCACTATAGAACAACTCTGCTCCATCGGCCTTGAGCCCTCCTGCAGACATGTCCCAAGTCCCAAGCCCACTGCTACTTTAGTTTACTGGATTTGCGAGATATGTAAGTCGGTCACTTAAGTTCACTGACATACGACTTAATTAGAAATCCAGTCCACAAGAGAACCACCACGCATGACTCGCTCCATCGCTTCATGAGCGATTTTTAATTTATGTATGAGCGTTTGACTGTTTAGGCATCACATAGTTAATAGATCAAAACATAAAATATTATTATTCAACTTCAAAATATTGTTCACACACAAGACTTTCATTTTTAGAAAAAAATGGAAGCGTCGACTATTTGGTGCTTAGAAAGGATGGATGTCAGTAGAACTACGTCGCAATTTTCAAGATCAAATGTGATATGAAATATGGCGAAAAATCGTCCTTGCCATATCTCATCCATATTTAGATGTGACCACAAAAAAGGTCAGCCAAACTTAACAAAAATAAGAACATTCGTATATGAAAAGTCTGAAATGATTGGAGGAATTAAAAGAGGTGTCTATGTCAGGTATGTCGCGAGGATATTATTTCTGCCCAGTGGGATCCAATCGTGATTGTGATTTATAATTATGTAATAAAATAATAATAATAATCTTTCAGGCTATGGGAGAGGCGAGACTCTGAAACAGAGAATAAATGTATTAATTTTATGACTCTAATGTATGAATAAATTTCTCGTCAAAAATGAAATGTTACATACGTTTTTTACTCGCTTTGCTGTAACTTAGCTTTCACTTCTTTTCTTCCCGGAAGTATCGATAGTCCCGTACTGGGTACAGGCTACCTCTCATAGTTAGTTTTGAGCTGATAGGGAACTTTGTACCGGGTTCGATTCCCTAGTATATATTTCCGTATGAGGGTAGAAAATCAAATAAAAAATTCCGATAATTGAAATAATTATAATAAAAAAATAATAATTTCCATTTTAAAATTTAAATCAAAGAAAAAATGTACATATATTTATTATGAGTCGTGGTAACGTGCCTTAAGACTTTAGGTTTTCTGCTTCCGAGTATGTTACTCCCCTTTATATTTGCCGGCGCAGTAGAAGGGCCACACAACGAGCAGCAATTGTTAGCCGTTCAGCAGATATTGCTTCGTACTAGTCCGGACGTAGTCAAGCTCCAGGTGTATGAATCCGAAGGAAGCTCAGCAAAAGTAGTTTTCCAACCCGAAGGTAGTTTAATCCGAAGGTAACTTTCCAACCCGAAGATGACAATTATCCCGAAGGTGACTCCCTAAAGCGGGAACTTTCACTTTCACAACTATTTACGTACGTATAATGTGATTGGGAAGCAATAATCTTTGATTTACAATAACATTTTCGACTTTTCAAAATACGTAACGGATTTTTTATGTCCTGAGCGCGGCCAAGCCGAGTGTGGACTCGCTCTCTAGACGTTCAGATGCTGTCTGTCAAAGCTCGGCACCTGTTTCGGTGTTCTACTCGTACCTCTCTGCGTCTTCGACATCATTCGAAAATGCAACGTAAGCTGCCATAGATTTAACTTTGTCTATGGTAAATCATGGTTTTAATGTTTTATAATCAATTATTATTTAAAAATAGGATATATTTGTTGAAGATAATATTTGTGTTAAATTTTTAATAGTGTTAAATTTGAAAAACGATTTATTCTAAAATTTATTTAACAACATTGTAACGTTCCGCTACAATACCCCCTACGGCCCCTCATAAGGATTTTAATTTAAAATTAAAATATCGCATAAATTATAAGTAGGTACCAATTTCTTGGTTACCTTTCATACATCACCAATCAAAGACAATCTAAAAAAACATCGAATAGTACTAAATTTATAACACGTCTACTAACAGACTGAGAGTCTTATGTCCTACAAATCGACATTAGACTGCACACAAGAACTGTTAAAAAGAAAGTAAAAATTGAGACACGGTCAAATAATTGCATTTATGGTAAGAGTGTTTTAAAAACTGTACTGAGGTTTATTTAAGTTAACAATAACTAAAGAAGAAGAAAGATTTGACCTAGGGCTTGTGTAGGGAGTAGTCTACCGCTCCTGAAGAAGAAAGAATGTCCAACGTTATTGTGATGGTCCATGTTCTAATCACCTCTAGAACGAAAATGATGGGGCATTAATTATCATGACTAGAGCGCGAATGATAAAGGCAATATTTCTTAATCTCAGTCACCGCTAGAGCGCAAATGACGGGGCATTACCAATCATGGCTAGAGCGCGAATGATATGGCAATGATAATAGGATATTAACAAAGGTTTAAGGAAAGTAAAAAAGGTTTTTTTTGAAAAAATGTTCAAAGGCTTATTTCGGGAGTAGTCTACCGCTCCTGAAGAAGAAATAATGACGTTTAGTCTTATTTTGGGAGTTGTCGACCGCTCCGGAAGAAGAAAGAATGACGTTAAGGCTTATTTTGGGAGTTATCGACCGCTCCTAAAGAAGAAAAAATGATCTAAGGCCTATTTAGGGAGTAATTTACCGCTCTTGAAGAAGAAATAATGAAAAAGGACAGTGAAAATTTGAAACTAAATATCAACTACGATTTGTATTTGATTGTACTTAATATATTTTGGGGCTAACATTTTACTAAAGAACTTATCCTTATCACTCAGGACATAAGCGCGTTTATAGACAATTTCTTCAACACCAAATTCAACAGGTTTCCAGCGTAAATTGTAATTAGCTGTATTCTTCGCATGAGCATGGAATAGAGACTTCTGAACCTGGTCGAAGATGGAACTCAATATAACAAGGTTTTCAGCGTACACATCTCGAGGCATGAAAAGAACCCTATCGCCTAAATCAATGTCAGTGTAATGGGAACCAGATAACTAGTTCTCGCCCGAAGACGAGGAACGACGGCGTAAAACCAGTAGCCTCATTAACTGAATTATTGATCGCGAATTGGACACTAGGCAAAAACGTGTCCCAAGAACGATGGACGCTATCTACAAAGCTTACACATGTTATGATAGTTTTATTATACCGTTCGACAGTATTAACCCGGGGGGTATACTTTGGTGTGCAAAATATATTAGGGATGTCATATTTTGTAAATAGTGCATTTGTATGGGCACTAATGAACCGAAGGCCATTATACATAAATATTGTCTGTGGGACACCATGAAATAAAAAGATTTGTTCTTCCAAAATGTTCGCAATTATTTCTACAGTAGCCTTTTCAATGGGAAAAATGTGACAGAATTTAGGAAAACAACAGTTACTACTAATAATAGGGGTTAAAGTATGAAATTGCCGATTTGTACTGAAAATCTAAATTGTTTATTTTTTAAATTTTTAACAAATTTATTTAATCAAAATAGTTGCCATTATTATCTATACATTGCTGCCATCTAATGGGAAGGTTATTAATGCCTTTGCGATAGAACTCCGACGATCTAGACTGCACAAACTGTGTGAAAGCATTTTGTACTGCCTCCTGGGAAGAAAACTTCTTGTCACGTAGATAATTGTCCAAATCACGAAAAAAATGGTAGTCCGTTGGAGCAAGGTCTGGTGAATACGGAGGATGACGAATGGTTTCTAACTGCAGTTCCTGAAGGGTCAAAATGGTTTCTCGTGCTATGTGAGGTCTCGCGTTGTCGTGGAGCAATAATGGTGAAGATCGATTCATGAGTCGGGGCTGTTTTACTGCTAGTTTTGTCAACATGGTTCGGAGTTCGGCACAATAGACATCTGCCGTTATTGCTTGACCAGATCGGAGAAAACTATAGTGAATAACACCATGCTGAGACCACCAAACAGTTACCATTACCTTTTTATTGGTAAGTTTTGCATTAGGACACTGTTGTGGCATTTGACCTGGGGTCAGCCATAGCATTTTTCTTTTCCGGTTATCATAAAGAATCCACTTTTCATCACATGTTACAATTCGATCCAATATTCCTTCATTTCTGTACCGGTTCAACAAGGCAACACAAGTTTCAACACGCGTTTCTTTCTGCAGATCAGTCAAATCATGAGGCACCCATTTTTCGTATTTTTTTATTTTATTGATTTGACGCAAGTGAGTCAATATTGTGGGTAAGGTAACGTTAAACCATGCCGCTAATTCCTGGGTAGTTTGACTAGGATCGGCTTCCACTATCTCTCTTAATTCATCGTTATTCACCTGTGTGTGAAGACCGCCCGTCTTCCTCGTGCCTCGCTCTTTAAGTCGAAATTTCCATCACGAAAGCGTTTAAACCAAAATCGCACGGTGCGTTCATTAGTAGACCCCTCTCCAAACGCAGCATTGATATTGCGGGCTGTTTCTGCCGCGTTAGTTCCGCGTCGGAACTCGTATTCAAAAATTACTCGAATTTTCGCAGTATCCATCTTTCTTGTCTAAATTGAATAACAAAAACAATTGAAAGTCGATATTCAAATGTTTCAAATTTAAAAAAAAAAAATCACAGAAACCATTTGAAAAAAGTTTCATTCGAAAACCTCAAACCATGAAGATTCTATGAAAATTCAAAGAACCTATTGCAATAAAACAGCAATTTCATACTTTAACCCCTAATATGTAACTATTTAGTTTACGAGTTACGGGCTGAGGGCCCATTAAATCGATCGAGATCATTTGGTAGGGGCGTGAACACTGTTTGGGGTGCCGAGTGTGGGATGATTTTGGACCTTGTACTGTAAACAAGTTGAACACGAACACACAAAATTAGCTATGTCGCGGTACATGCCTGACCAGTAATACCTAAACGCGTTACCTTTATAGGTTTTAAAAATTCCTAAGTGACCAGGGATTGGCTCACTATGGTTTTCCGCGACAACAGCTTCTCTAAGTTCTGAAGGAACTACCTCTTTCCACGAGAACACATTAGTAAGGGACACTTATTCTCACTAAGGCGGAAGAGAGTGTCATTTTTTATTAGAAAGTTAGGATAATGCGCGGGTTTCATTAAACAATTATTATAAATACTCTTATACCAATCGTCACTAAAAGTAGCGACTGATCTGGCAGTGACTATAGAAGCGACCGGGACAGCTCTAGACAAAGCGTCAGGTATTACGTTGTCCACACCACGACGGTGTTTGATCTCGAAATCAAACGACGACATCCGTACACTCCAACGAGCGAGTCCTCCCGTAGGATTATCAATCGAAAGAAACCATTTAAGTGCTGTATGGTCAGTATAGACGACAAAAGTTTTCCCGTTTTCGATATAACAACGCCAATGTTCTAAGGCAACAAGAACAGCCAGAGTCTCACGTTCCGTGATGCTGTAGTTCCTTTCAGCGCCCGTCATTGATCGACTCATGTATGCTATAGGATGTTCTTTGCCATTGACAGTCTGTGCAAGCATAGCACCTACCCGTAATTGCGTTTGTGTGTACCTGGAACGGCAAGTCATAATTTGGACAAGCAAGCACCGGAGCCAACAAACCGGACCAAACATTCTTTCAATGCCTTGAAAGCCGCGTCAGCCTCGTCAGTCCACTGGAAGGGCGGCGCGTTCTTTTTACCGGATGTCAGTCTATTCAGCGGTCCTGCGACTGTGCTAAAATTGGGAACGAACCGACGTTACCAAGTAGCTGTCCCTAGAAAACGTTTCAGCTCCTTGCGATTGGTAGGGGTAGCATAATTCATAATGGCTTCTACCTTGTCGGGATCGGTTCTCAGTCCTTTCGCATTAACCACATAACCTAGGTACCTGAGCTGACTTCGAAAGAACCAGCACTTCTCCAAGTTTGCTGTTCCGTTACAACTTCACACACGTGATTAAATATTTTGTAACTATGTGCAAGTTTCCTCTCGATGTTTTCATTAATACCTTCGGTACCTTCAACCTCCTGCTTGAGAGGCGGTAGGTCAATCCGTCAGATTACCACGGCTAATGATGTTTTGTAATTACGTATAAATGCCACATTATCTTTAACCTACTTGACTGTACTTTTTTCGTTTGTATATTACGCGATTACTCTGGCATTTGTGAACCGATTTTGATGGTTCTTTTTTTGGTTGGAAAGAGAGTACCTTAGCATTGGTCCCATTTAAATTGAAGAAAATATGCCACTTCTAAGGGTAGCAAACTAGGGAACGAAACTGGTTTCGCGCACTTTCCGGTAACCGATTTTTTTAAATAATAATTACGCACGCACTCAACATAGCCTCGCACTAGACAAACCCTGTGTCGCGGGTGCCATGGACCCATACATAGACAACCACAAATTACACCCAAACTCACGAGATAAATGATGTAGGCCATACTAATATTTCTCCCGGCCCGGGAATCGAACCTGGGACCTCTGCGTGGCAGTACGGCATGTTAACCGTCTGGCCACAGAGGCCGTTTTAATAAAACTTGGCAAATATACCTAATTCCACGAACTTTTAAGGTCGAATTTTTTTTTTAAATAAAAATGTAAAAAGTTATTATTAATAACTTCCACGAACCACACATCACTAAGATTTCATTACAGATTTATAGGTCATTATTAAAACTTTCATTATTATAATTACAATAAGCGATGACAAGTGCTGATGTTCAATTTAATTACAAGGGTCGAGTTATAATTACATTTAAAAAGGAAGCTTTTACATTCCAACCCATCGGAACCATTAAATGGTATCCTTTAAAAGGTATTAGGGATCTCTTTTAAAAAGAACTTCTTAATGAAATTCTGTAAGTAATAAAAGTGCGGTGGTAGTTCAGTGGGAAGACGGTTGCTTTTTAAACGAATTGAAAAAAGGAGGAGGTTCTGAAATCGATTGTACGTTTTTTTTTCTTTTTTTTTGTATGTATGTTACGTGATAACTCTGTCATTTGTGAACCGATTTTGATGATTCCTTTTGTTGGAAAGACGATACCTCAGAAGTGGTCCCATTTCAATTTAAAGAAAATATTCTACTATTGGTGGCAAACTAACCCTAGTTCATACCCATGAATGAGATACTTAGATTAATAATTCAGAGGTCGACGATTCGAATCCCCATGGCGGTATGTACCAATGACTTCAATTCCTAAGTTACGTCCATTATTAATGTGTAAAAGCAACACATTTCGCTAAGAGAAAACATCATGGTTAAACCTGCAGATAACGATTCAAAACTCTTGGAAAACGAGTGGAATCTCCACCATTTTTTTATGATACCTAGTGACGAAATGAACAAGTCGTCCGCCTGGTGGTTATGGACATCCCTTCGGTACAATTGGTCTACTTTCCCGATCGGTCCACTTTCACACGCCGGTCCATAAAAGTTGCAATCCTATTCAGAGCTTTAACCTTCCGGTGATCGCACTCTTGTGCCCAACATAAGCAGTCGCGTGCGGTCTGTGACCGCAACTTTGCGCGTGTAGTTTGAGAAGACAGAATGAATATTTTACATGACGACGTTGTGAAGCACACGATAAAAAAATCTTTTATCTATAAAAAAATTAAAAATACTTGTTATATTTTTAATTTATACTTATTTGTTTAACAGTCTACACAGAAATAGAAAATTTTAGTCATTTTCATTTAATAGGCACACTATAATAAATTATTATAGAGATCAATCAATTTTGATTATATCATAATAATCATATTAAATTATCATGTATTTTTTTTGGAACACTTGTTTCCAGTTTCAAATATAGACACATGTACGCTTGCGACGAATATCACAGGGCTTCTTAGGGGAAGTACCTCACCCCCTCGAGGATATCAAGGTCGCACAACAGTTTATTGCTTATAGTTTTGGTTAAATTACTAAAATACGCTGCGGTCTTTGAGACCGGTCGCGACCGCTGGAAGGTTAAATTTCAAATATTTGACGGGCACTGCCACTGCGCCCTTCACCTTGAGACATAAATTATGTTGACAAGTCCCATGCGCCTGTAATTTTGCCAGCATCCTTACCCTTCGAAAGCGGAACGCAGTAATGCCCACGTAGTGCTTGGTAACAGTAATAGCTAAAGTGGCAGTACTTCCTGAACGAACTCTTTAACGTTTTTTTACTGCCACTAAAAAAATGAATATAATGCCGTAATAACCCGCACTGTAACTGGTAGTGGCAGTGCCCCTCGGCTCCGAGCGGCACTGCAATTGTTATGTACAGACGTGTCGCTTACCATCAGGCACACGATTTGTTCGTCTCAACACTTGGAATCATAAAAAAGCTGATAAATATCTCATATACCCCTCATGGAAGAATGGCATAAGTGAAGTTACGTCAAAAATGTTTATTGCTCCATTGGATACAGAAAAATATAACCCACATCATCTCCAATTCTTGAAACTCTATCGGCAATATTAGTCGATAGAGTTACAAGAATTGGAGAGACCTTTCACCTGATCTATTTCCAGGTTCGCCAATAGTAAATGGTAATGTGACAAACATTATGCAGTTTGTATTTGAGAATAAAACGTTCTACAGAACTTCCTAAATTTTTGACGACACGCACTTGATTATGACGTACGTATTATTATTATTTCTTATGGGTAAGATCTGACCTCTACGATCATTTTATTTAATGACTACACGACTCTGTGGGATACCTTTGCTCCGCCCTAATGTTCGGTATCATTAAATGAAAATAAAACAAATACGATTAAAATGAAATCATGGCGATCTAAAATAAAGGTATAAACTTTTTTTTAAGTTCAATAAGGTAAAGTTACAAATATTTACCAGCAAATAAGAAAAGTGTTACGAACGACGATATCTTTTAATGGATAATGAAAGAGGAGTTTCTAAGAAACTGAAATTTAATTTTTTTATTGGACTTCGTCGTATTTTGTTTTGTTTGTTTTTGTTTACCATAAACACATCCTCTAATACGATAATTTTTTTTTGTTCAACTGACTCATTAGAGTAGCAGGAAGTAGCTAGACGCTTTGGCGTAGAGGCCAACCATGGAAGAAAAAAACTATGGAAGTGCCTTAAGCCTCGATTACTATCAGAACCGATGTCGCCAAAACTCACACGTCCTTAATTTGAAACACTACAAAATATTTGTAGTTTGATATTGATAGGTTGTAGTTTCAAATTTAAAAAGAAATAACAAATTCTGGATTGTTAATGTATTTTAAACTTTACCCTGTTGGCATATCGTTGAAAGCTCAATACTATTAACACATATTATTTCAAGTTACGACGTTTTGATATTATATTGAAATTTCAATTAATGTGCTGCCATCTACCGGTTAATTACTGAACGACGATGAATTGGAGTTATTAGTTTAGTTCTCCAAAAAAGAAACGATCATACTGCAGAGGGATAAGCTTTACTTTCGTTTCTTGTAACTAAAAAAATATTTCTATAAACAGAAAATTTAAAATTTATTAAAATATGACTTTTCGATGATATGAAATACCGCCACGGGTAATATTTTTGGTGCAGCTACCATTTTTGCACTCGAAAACAGAACAATAAAGCGTTTTTCTAGGATTTTAGAGAATTTGTACGAAAAAATTACACAACCATACCATACAAAGCGAAAATAGCGGACTGAGTTCACATAGGTGTTTCGAAACCTATAATTGGCACGCGTCTGACGCTAACTAACCACGTCTAGTGTATTTATTGTTCTGTGGGGCCAACAAACACAGCGCTGCCGTGTTTTGGATAGGGAATTTCGTCCACTAGGGTAAAACTAGGAATATAGGGTCTTATTTAATTAGAGCTACGATGCGCTTCTTGAACGCATATCTCATTGACTTGACTTTTGGGACACGTTTCCGAAGGGATTACGGATTTGTCGTCCGAAAACCCTTCTTTATTAATAGAAACAACGTTTAACGCTGGTTCTGAGAGGGAAGATTTTTGTCTTTCATGAGATATTTCATTAGGGATATTTTTGATCTCTCCAAATACAAATTTGAGAAGGCGGTTACTGAATCATTAGGTAGATGGACAGATGACCTGGTAAGGGGGGTAACCGATGGACGCACGTCGCGTCCGATCGACTGGTCTGGAAATCTTTGAGGGAGGCCTATGTCCAGCAGTGGACGTCTTCCGGCTGATAAAAAATTAATAAGAGAAATTGTTACTTGGATTACCTATAAAGAGAAATATATAAAAAAACCTGATTACAGAGCAGTCGCTTAAGTTGGTTTGGAGAAGTATTGAAAAAGGCAATAATATCGTGCTGCTCTGCTATTCGTTATAACACTCACTCGCTCAAATGAAGAAGGAACCTGTGGCTTGATTTTGATTGCCTCACTCGATCGGAAACTGCGTCTCTTCCGAATCGAGGCGCATAATTCTGCCCTCAGAACGAAAAAACGTGAAAATGTGCCTTTTTCGTTACGAGCGCAGAATTGTGATTCACAACTGGCCTATCGGAAACTTTTGACATTTCAAATCGGTACATTAGTTGATTGTTAACTCACAAATTAGAAAGATATAGTAGGAATCAGGTTTGTCTTCTCGCTCGGAAACCCATCTGATTTCGAGACTACCCGATCGGTTCCATTCTGATTTAAATCAAAATCAGCTTGCGGAAGTATGCTAGGATGTCGAAATGAAGCCACTGGAACACGCAAAAACATGTTACTGAAATGTTATTAGATTTGTTTTTTTTTATTTTGTTTTCTTTGTCAGCATTATACTTTTTTAAATCAATAACGATAATGCTTCGTTTAAACGATTTATATGTTTGTAGTAAGTAGTCTACGGATGACGTGGTTGATTGTACAATAAGAATAAGAATACTTTATTGCGTAAGCATCGAGACACACATGACCTTAAAATTAAAATACAATATTATAAACTTTAAACTAAAATACAGTACTTACAACAAAAGTTAAAACATAATTATAATGATTAAAACAAAAATAAAAAAATTAAAAATGTAATAATAAATGCGTGTCGCGGCGCACGCAAACGGGATTTGCTCAGCTATTAGCTACAGGCTGATAGATTTCATTCTGCAGCGCTGGTTTTTAGCAAGCCCCATATGAGTGAAGCACGGACTTGAGCATAAACAAAACAAATACATGCATAACATGTGCGTGAAACTTGGTATATTCAAAAATATTTACACTAGATATATAAAACGAATACATAGATAAATAAAACAGCATAAGTGTAAACTAATTTAATTACTTAATTATTAGGCATATACATATGTTATATGAAGATGTAATTAATATTCTGTGCAGTAAGTAATAAATAATGTGTGAGAAATAAATAAACATTTCGAACCTGTCATGTTACTTAAAGACGTCGATCTATTTACCGCTAGATAGCAGCACATTGAATATATTCTCAATATAATGTCGATAAGAAAACAAAAATAAATAAACAAAATGTCGTAACTAACAATAAAAGGTATTGAACTTTCAACAGTATTCCAACACGGTCAAGTTTAATTTAAATAACAATCCAGAATCCGTTTTTAATCCGTAATTAGCTGCACGGTTATTCTTAATGTATATAACTGACCTTGTACAATTGTTAGTAAATTTTTTTTTATCATACCAATTGACGGGACCAACAAGTCGTGCGGTTGGTAAGCGACATGCCTGTCCTTAACAGATGCAGTGGCACTTAGAGGTTTAAATCGCAAAGATCTGAGGCACACTGCCAATGCGCCCATCACCCTGAGACATAAGTTGACAAGTCCAATGTGCTTATCATTTCACCAGCACCCTTACCCTTCAAAACCAATGTTCGCATTATTGCTTGCTGGTAGAAATATATAATGTGGCAGTACTTCCCTGGACGAACTCTTAACAAAAAATATACGTCTCACAATAAAATGAAATAAAATTATATAAACTACATTGTTTATGTTAGTAACGATCGTATCACGCCCATAATAATAAAATAAGGTTATTCATAAAGTATTTTTTGATGACTTGTAAGTTGTAATACTGTTACCAATAAATTATTATTTTTTCATTCCTTGAACGATATCTTGCTTTATTTCAAAAAAGAAAATTGAAAAAGGAATATTTGCTTTGTAGGTTTGTCAAAAAAATATCCTTTTCTTTGTGTAATTATTGTGCTTGAAACATTCTCTGTTTTCGAGATAGAAAACTTTTTCCTTGTGTTTGAACTTCAATTTGGCTTTATTTGAAGTTATCTCAATCGGATATAAATTTCAAAGTGGTACAGTTGCAGTGTCCCGTACCAAAATTAAAACAAAAAACACTTCGGCCTGCAGGTTAGTTTGTCAGAGCTTATTTTACCTGAAACTATTTTATACAGAAAGTTGAATTTGGCACAAAGGTAGAAGTTGGTCCTCCAATAACATCCGAGGAGTACTATTTCAAAAGTTAAGTTTTTAGGTTTAATATGAGCGGTAACGTTGAACTGGCTTTACTTTTGAAAGCAAACATGCATTCATAGCTTGTACAAAATCATACAAATGTCGAAGAAAATAATAGACCGAATGAAACACCAAAAAGGCGGCAGCTACATTACCCAACTCATTAACATAGTCACAAATTGGGAACAGCCAGTATTTTGGAGTGTGCCTCTGGTACCTACAAAATTCTATTCATTTAATCACGCCCTACCGCATAGTAAGGAGGAGGTTCTCAGTTCGACTGTGTTTTTTTAACCGACTTCAAAAAAGGGGTTGTCAATTCGACAGTATGTTTTTTTGTATGTATGTTACGCGATAACTCTGTTTGTCAACCGATTTTGATGATTCTTTCTTTATAGTAAAGAGGGCACATTGGCAGTGATCCTCAGATCTTTGCGATTGAAAGTTCTAAGTAGTATTGCAACTGTCATGGGCAGGCGTGTCCCTCGTCACCAGCCGCACACCGTGTTCGTACCGTCACTTGGTATCATAAAAAAAAATAGAGCTGTACTAGTAGAGGTGTACTAGGTTCAAGATTATTAAATCATGTGGCTTCTTTACGCATTTTTTTTGATGGTGATGTGTCCAGCAACCACACAAATTACCTGGTCTCAAACAAGGGAATTCCCTATATTATACATACCAGATCAACAGAATCTCCACATACAGTGCAAACCGTTGGGCCACCGAGGTCATCAAAGATTTTTTGCAATTGAAATGCAAAATTCAGCATCTCTACAGCACGTCGAAATTGAGAGTACAATCAATACTTAACATTCCAGTACCAGAACAGTGACCAAGTAATACGTGATACATAAGTACACATTTCCATAAATAGACAATCATAAAAATGTTTTCTTTATTATTGTACATATTTTAGACAGAATGCATGGCATACCTTTTGCCGTACCTGAACGATAAAAGCTTACGACACTTTACGACAGTGCAAAACCCTGTAGGAACGACGTAAAGTTCCATTTTTAATGGACATTATTAAGAGCCTGCGTACGCTGTGGCCCGTTGTGCAGTCGTCTGCAAATAAATGTTAATTCATTTACGAAACAAAGGCTCCAAATGTTAGATAAGTAGATAAACACTTTAATATAACACAAATACAGATTAAGCATAAAAGAAAATATATAACATGATTGTCATAGCAGTGAAAAGGCGCTGACGGCATATGCCAAAGTTTCCTGAGGCGCTGGTTTTCTGTCAAGACCAACGAGAGGTATTAAGTTAAATGAAAGGATAAATAAATTAAATAACTACTTTCAGAATAATAATATACATAGTAAAGTGTAAATAGTGCATCTAAAATAATCTATTTGATATGTAAGTGCATGAGCGAGCGTGAATATAATTACACCTGTAGGAGTAAATTGTGATTGTACAGAGGTTTTAATGTTGTATAATGTATTTACTATATAATATAATTATACACATAATGTGAATAGATCAAAGCGACAATAAAATTCGATTCTAGACCGACTACGTAAAATAATTAAAACACTACACAGATTTTTGAAGTGAGAGTAGGTGTTGCCGATACAGTGCTTTGAATTTGGGTTTGGATGTCTCGTTGCGGATAGGTGATTTAAAATTATTCCAGCACTTTGAAAGTATTTGAAACTACCCCGAAAAGCTGCAATTCTATGTTGTGGTAACATAAGTACACATGATCGGACAGATCACTCATGTTTGCTGAATCTTTATAACATTTTGTCAACTAAATAAAGGTTGGATCCTATGTGCCAGCAAGCACCAGCACCACTTATAACTAAATGTGTAAATTTTTAAATCGATCATGGCTTTCTACATTAGCGGCCCATATCAAAAACACCTAATTCAAAAGAAAGATGCTTTAAATAGAAAACTATGATGTATCTGCACCGAAAAAACACGGATTCCTGTCAATTACTTTCTTGGTTTGTTTGGCAAATTCTCATTTGAATCAATCACAACATTATTAAATTCATTACTTGAAAATATTCCTGCAATAATTGCACTTGTTGCTGCAATAATTGTACTTAGGTTAAGATGGAAACCAGTTACATTATCACCCTATACGAAATCTTATTTGAAAATTAAAAATGTATAAAGCTGTGAATTAAGTTGGTGCATAAGTATGGTTGATGAAAGAGACGGCTGGTTCATGCCTTAACTCGGGTGCTGCTTGTAGTGGTTAGTCTATTGAGAACATTAACTGATATTCAATATTTAATATACATATTTAGTGTTACATAATAAAGTATGTATTTATGTGTAGGTATGGTTTTAGTACGCAAGTTACTGGGTTTCCTCCTTCCCAGGCAAATTAAAAAAAATATTGTGTTGTTGAGGTATATTTTTCAAATGAAGTATGTGATATCGCCAACACGCTCCAGTATCAAGCGCGCTCTTGATATTCCTTATAAAACACGTATAATTTAGAAGCACTATTAAAAAGTGCTGGCAAGTGAGGTCCGATCCTAAATATTTGCCATAGGTAATTGTCTGTGTAAAATATTTCATGATTTCGATAAATCTGTGAATTTCGCTACGTATATGGTGCATGCCAGGCTGTGTATCTGAGGCAATATTTTTTAAGTTCCACATCCGGTCGACTTAAAAAGAATGTCTATTAACATGGTATACAGATTTTATAACGAACCATAGCCGAGGTGTATGTTAAAAAAGTCATTAAAAAAACCGGTGTCATTTACATATAATGCGTTGTTTCACATATACTGTCTCTTAAATTTTCTCTCGTATGTATTTGATGCTAATCAGCATAAAATATTTAACTTCAAAACATAAGGCCTTCGAATGCGGTGCATATGATAATTGGTGTATATTTGAGAATCTCGGAATCGATACATGTTATGTATATTTACGTTTAGATAACATGTTGAATATGTTTGAGAATAATGATATCAACAACAATAATGTTCTTCAGATTTACTTTCGAAATCTTGTTCTGTATACCAATGGAATTATAAGAGATGGTGCCCACTAACAGGATGTCACGAGAGGGAATTCTTAGGTGACGTATCGTTATAAGTATACCTTAACACGTTCAGATCGGGAACAAAATTACCATTATTTACTGTCCGGCGGGAAAGATTCTTACATAGCCACAGATGGTACATCATCGCCTCATCAACCAAAAAATGTGGACACGGTGAAATTATGCTTTATCTCTTTCTAATTAACCGGCTATATTAAGTAAACTATTTTTTTTACTAACATTTGGAAACGGGAATAAACGCGTTTACATACGAATAGGTATTTTCACATCTACCTAGTTTTCCGACGTTTCGGTCAGGTTGCACTGGCCGTGGTCACGGGCTAACCATGCATTTATTCCCGTTTCCAAATGTTAAGTAGTACAATGCAACGCGAAAGTTTAAAAGTATTTTTTTTGCCAATTCTGTCTGTTTTAATACAATTCATCAGAAAAAAATTGCTGTTTGTTCTCGTAAGTACATTTCTAGTTATTTTTTCAAATAAATACTTTTTTAACATTGATTGTTTACCGTCTTACGCAATATCAAACCTCTGAGCTACACTACGAAAATTTGACTGTTGCACAGGGCGTTAGTTTTAGAACTTTCTTTCAAGGCGGCGTGTGTTTCTTGTGTGACCACCGGTGGTACACTAAGTCTGATGGACCAGCTGTCCATGCTCCAACGTTGTAGTTGAAATTTTAATTATAGTGGTCGTAACTACAAAAACAAAGCTGCGGTAAGCTTATGGCCGCCTCCGAAAGACATCGGCAGCCTTCGGAATGCTTCGGCTGGCTTGCGAAGTTTATTCACCCAAATTTTCTCCTTCTTCGAATGTAATTGTCTGCTACTTTTTCAGCAAGAACTGCTATGAGCAGCATTAAGTCCCAATCTAAGACTTTTTAAATATACAACTGGTAACAAACTAGCTTGCACCATTGCGATTGATCTAAAGATAGACGCGAGCACAATGTCGCGGCAGTATTATCCGGCGTGCCTTAGTTATAATTGCCATCAGTGTATGCCGATGGATGGATGGGCGCCGGGCCTAAGAAGTTATTATGGAGGCGTGGTACATCCTGCAGGGAGATGTTATTGAACTATTGACGTATATATTTTTGTAATGCTGTAAAATTTTACGTTAACTTAATGTTTTTCTTGCTCATCCAACGTTATCTTTATGTCTAAACTTAAAGAAGTTATGAACGTATAAAATTAGAGTAATGATCAGAGAATAAACTGTAATGTCCAACATGTATGTTAGAATGAAATAATCAACTTCCATTGACCTACAATGGCTGCGAAGCGTGGACTTTAGATAGCATTTCAATAAAAAAAATCTCTATATTTATGATTGAATAATAATATTTTAATTTCATTTTATTTTCAGCCACTACTATCTCCTTCTCCGTATATAATAAATAATATATACTATTTTTAATCACGATTGGGAGATCAGTTTACAAAATAAAGTAGAAAACTGAAAATTGTATAATGTATCTAACATTTAAACAACTGGTTCGTTTTTGTTCTTAAAGTCACATTCAAAAGTTCTAACGAAGACAAAAACAACCGTTTTGTGTATGTATCACCTGTTTGATAAAAGAACCGTAAAACCGAAATAACTGTTATTTCCTTCACTTTAGTTACATCTTAATGGCTACGAGGGGTCGTGTCTTTATGTTTCACAAAATTGTCGCTTTAATGAGACATTGTGAATTGCGATGTCGATGTGATTTCAATTCTTCTGGGTGTTTTGATTGCGGTAGCTTTTTGTAATATTTTGATAGATATTGTGGGCAATAAGATCGTTTTATTTTATACGAGATTAAACGAACATATACAAAGCGCTTAAATAAATGTTTAAATCGTATATAATAAAGCCATATATGACCGTATTACATGAAAGTCATAAAAATAATACGAACTGAATGAAACTAATTACATGCATGTGAAATTTTACAGTTCTCTCATATAAGTATGAAAAAATTACTAATTTCGTTTGTAGAATCTTCTAAGCCTGAAAAGTTCTTTTTGCAAATGTAATATATGGCCATATTACACTGTCACGTGGGTCTTACGTAAAAAATTATAGAAAATAACTCTTGATCCACATACAATAATAAAAGGTATAATGCCGGGTTCAGGAGTCTTTCACTTGCGTGACTCGCTTCGCGCATACGCAAAAATCTGTGGCGTACGCGCAGGCCGGACTGTTCACGAGTCGTTTGCTTGCGCCGGCCGCTTGCTTTGTGTTAAATTTCTTTGCGTTGCACGAGTTTGATATCTAGCAAGCTTGATGTTTCCACGCAAGCAACAGGGAACGTTTGCGGAGGACAGCATCGCTGACCAATCACAGACCAGCGGCGTCCACGCGTCCACTACAACCAAAACAAAGGCAAGGCGTCGCGCATAGGTACGTGCAAGTCTCTCCGCAACGCAAGGCGGAGGATTCGTGAATGCCTGTGTGCAGAAGGCATATTTCTACGCCGTATACCCAGACTCGAAAGACTCGTGAACCCGGCTCGTGAAATAAGAGTAGGCATAAGGTGAAGGAAAAGAAAGAAGAAAGGAATAGCCAGTAAAAATACAATTTTATAAAAACATGTACAGTGATATAAAAAAAAACTCTCTACTGATTAAACAAACGTAAGTAAACTTACCCCAAAAGGTATTCGTATGAAATATATCGATCGCATCGAGAATTTTGTATGGAGTGACGACGGAACGATGGAAAGTAAAAATAACGTAGAAAAAGAATCAGCGAACGATTCAAAATTTAAAAAAGTAAGTGGTCAGGAACATAAGAAAAGGGTGCTAAAAAGGTGAATTGATAAATTTGACTTTCTGCAGCATTTTCCCAATGTATAACTATGCTAATACGTTGGACAAGGTTGATGCTTGATTTAGGATCTTTTAGTCTGGATGAAAAAATTCTTTGGGTATCATTTAACACATACAATGATTTCCAAAGTCCGTGAGGTTGCTGTGTCTTAACAGCAACCCCACGGACCCAGGGTTTCGACACCGAAGAGTACTACTGAATCGAGGAGTCGAAGTTTTTTTTATGCTACCAAGTGACGAACCAGAAGACGAACAGATAGTAGTAGCAATAGAGCTCCTTGTGAAAGAGTTCGTTCAAGGAAGTACTCCCACCTTACGTATTTCTGCCGCCAAGCGGTAGTGTGAGCATTATGGCTTTCCGGTTTTTGTAAGGGTGATAAAAATATGGTAGGCGACAGTATTTCCCTGGACGACCTCTTTCACAAGAAGTTCGACGGCGACTAAAAGTTCTGAAAATTTCATTCGTTAGCCAAGCGTTTACCAATCCTCTTGCGTTTTGGAGCTGGGACCGGGTAAATGTGTCAATGAATTTACCCATACAAGAAGGCAACATATACTTTATTCGTTATTCCTTCCATCAGCTCGCTTATTATATCGCATCTTTGATTATGAAGAGACGAACTTCAAATAGCGAAAATTCCTGAAACTGACAAATTATAAATGTGGCATTTCACTGGTGCGAAATATAACAAAATTTATTTGATATAACCTAACCTCCGGTTAAAAAACCGATCTCTATATGAAAATGTATTTAAATATATGTATATGTATATGAAAATAATATGAAAATTCATAAAAAGTATATGAAAGTGAATGAAAATTCATTTGTTATAATAACCTGAAGGACATTTGTATTGTGAAATTCCATTTTGTTTATTAACCGACTTCAAAAAAAGGAGGAGACGCACTTTCCAGTAAATGATTTCAATAAAACTTGGCAAATAGATGCAGTAGCAGTAGAGCTCCATGTGAAAGAATTCGTCCAGGGAAGTACTGCCACCTTACTTATTTCTGCCGCCAAGCACTAATGTTAGCATTACTGTGTTCCGGTTTTAAAGGGTAAGGGTGCTGGTGAACTTACAGGCACAGAGGACTTGTCAACATGTGTCTCAGGGTGTCGGATGCAGTAGCAGTGCCCCTCACATCTTTGCGGTTTAAAGCTCTTAGTGGCACTGCAATTGTTATGGACAGGAGTGAGCTTAGCATCTGGCGTTCGTCCCGTCACTTGATGATATAAAAAATAATAATAATAATTCCGCGAACTTTTGAATTCGGTTTTTTTAGTACTCTGTACTGGAATTATTTATATAATATATTCTATATTTCATAATATATTATTATTACATGTGAAAAACTTGAGTCTAGTTACGTAACTAATTATAGGTGACCACCACATGCAATAAAGAAAAGTGTAAACAGTGTTCACAATAAAGTAACAAAAACAATTTTAAGATCAAAAAAGGTAATAACTAAGGAAGAATTTTTTCTTAAGTAGAACACACGACACGATTCAAACACTAAATAATAAACAATGCCATAGAATTGTTTATACCAACGGAAATGTTTGAACCAAAAAAATTGAGAATTTTCGTTTTAAAATCTAGCTAACGAAAATATAAGCATGTTTGGAGCGCCGTTATTGTATAAATTAGATACGAGCTAGGAGGATATTGGAATCCAGTACTATTCTGTGACGAGGCGGGTGAAAAAGCCTTATGTCAAAATCTTGGACGACTGGCAGGAATCTTAAAGTTTTTATTACCAAGCAATTGTGGATAGTCAACCATTACAGTGAATAATCTTATAAAGGAAAACCATATCTAAAGTTCTCTGCGCTTCGATACATATTTCTATATTCGGGGCATAATAATTAAATTATTATTTCATAATTTTAAAATGCTCAAATCTCCTGTCGTATGATTTATGTATTTTAGAAAGACCAACAGAGAAAAATAAATGCCATAACAGCATTGTAGGGTGGCCACATCACACTTCGATATTCAAGTGTACTCCTCGGTAAACTGTTGTAATGAAGTACTTTCTCCCGAACGCTGCGAAAATTTTTCCCATTTCTTAATACAAAACCAAGCGTTTTGGACGCTTTATTAACAGTTGAATAAATGCTGCTTAAAAGTACGTTTTTTGTCAAATATTAAGCTCAGGTCCGTTAAACACTCTGATTCAGTTATAAAGGTTCCTTCCAAAGTATAAGCTGATGGAAATACTTCATGTAAATTTAATAAATTAAAATGTGTTATCATTGAGAAACATGCCATTAGACTTGCACCATAAGCTTAGTTTATTAAAGCCACTTAGTGGTAAGTTACTGTCAGTTAATGAATCGATTATTATCACCAATTTGAGATCATAAGCATACAAAAATGGTCTGTAAAATTTAAAATCACCCAGAATATCATTCATAAATGTATTAAAAACAATAGGACCAAGATGGGATCCTTGAGGAACTCCAGAAGTAATGTTACATAATTATGTCTGAAGAGAACCCATTTACTACAACGTAATAATTTCTATAACTCATGTAAGATACAAGCCATTGCAACATAGAACCACCAAACCCATAGAACCACCAAACCCATACATTGCTAAGATTCAGGGGTCGTTCACATAGGTGTCCCAAAACTGTCGTTGTTTCGATACATAAAGACTTTCTAGCGATTGTTACGTTCCACGTCTATCGTGTGATGCACACTTGTTAGTTTTAAAGTAACACTTTCATCCACCTACTTCACTAAAATGAGGAAACGTCTACAACATCCAGACTTCTATTTCGGAACTATAAGACAAACAATATAAAAAGTAACGTAAACCCGTATGTAGGGATATGGGTCGTTGCGCTGTTAACTTTTGACTGCAATCGTCGTCTCTATTAATTTACTGCGAAGCGAGGATTGGGGATAAATTGTCTTGAACTAATGCCCCTGTTGATTGAAATACTCGGAATTTTGTGCACAGGATGACTAAGTACTGTATTTATTATACGATCTACTTACTAATTTTTATTAAATAATTTGATAAAAAAGTCATTGTAACCTTTTGGTTTGACCTACCATCTCTCAAGCAGAGGTAGTGGGTTCGAATCCGGGTTCTCACCTCAGAGATTTTCGGAATTTATGTGGGAAATTTAATTTTAAATTGATGAGCTTTTTTTCCAAGAAGGTTCACAACCCTCGGAAAACGTCTGAAGTCTCCAACTCGCATGGGGTCAGCAGCGTGGCGAACTATGGCTTAGGCGATTACACATTGCATCGCGCCCCGCTACGAAGCATGGAACACGGAATCACGTGTGTGGTGGCGGAGACGCAGATCTGCATCAACGCGCGGTTTAATCTGCGCGAGGGCAGCGGTCTAGCGGCCCCGCGTCACTTAAAGTACTCGCTTCGCAGTTAATCGCCGTAGTTATTGTATATGTAGCCGAGATCCATCTTTGACAAGAATGGTTAAGGGAACAGGACGCTGCAGTTATACTGTCTATTTGGTTTTTGTTTACTCAAAAAAAAAGACACTGAAGATAATGGATACAACCCTTTTTACGAACCAGATCGATAAATGGATAATTTCAATTTCATTATCATCATTCAGATAAATTTGGTCGATTTTCAATAGCAAATATAAATTTATCGATTTCGAGATCTATTGTAGAAAACTGAACACGTCCTTAAGCTTAAAAATCTGCGCGGTAGTGCCATACCCCGCGCTCCTCCGCGCGGTTTCGCGCGAGGAAACGTTGTCAGTGTGTTGGACAGCGCGTGTTTTACATATAAACTGAGTTACTTCAGTACAACGTTAAAAAACGCCGCTCCGCGTTCCGTCGCGGGGCGCGATGTAATGTGATGATTATCGATATATAGCGATATATATGCCTAGACCCAGAGTTTTATTATACGTAGTTAATAATAACAAAGAAGTAGCTAGATCTTTCTTTCTTCTTTCTAGCCCCGTTCTCGGCCATATCGGTGTAGGTCTCCTTCACTTTTTGCAGGTTCTCTCGGTTCTGTGCGACCTGTATCCAATTCAACCACGCCACTTTCTTTATGTCAACCTCGCATCTGCGGTCGCCCTCTGGAGCATTTTTCATCCCAAGGTCACAATTCCAGGACCACTTTACACTAGGAACTATGTTTTCGAGCAACGTAACCATCGCCACGTAAATTTTGTTACACGTTTGATGATATCTGCGAGTAGCCAGATAAATACTAGTAATAGTGTATATTCGACAAAGATATCGCACCCGTGGTGTAATAAGGCCACATCTGTAAAATCACAACTTTTCAAGAGTTTAAAGATTGTGCAACCGAAATTGGTCGATAACTTTTTTATGCTTAAATAAGAAACTTAAAAAAATTCTAAAATTAAAATGTTTCATGAAATTCGTATTATCTTTATGAATTTCATGTAACGAAAACATGAAAACATAACACTAGCAGTAGAGCTCCTTGTCAAAGAGTTCGTTCAGGGAAACCTTACCTATTTCTACTGCCAATCAGTAGTGTGAGCGTTCCAGTTTTTAATGGTAAGAATACTGGTGAAATTACAGGCACATGGGACTTGTTAACAAGGGTGACGTACGCTGTGGCAGTTCTCCTCAGATCCTTGTGTTTTAAAGCTCTGAGTGACACTGCAACTGATAACAGTTGCATAACTTGCATAAGTTGCATATCCATAAGGACAGGTGTGTCACTTACCACCAAACGCACGACATGCTCGTCATTGGAATCATTAAAAAAACACTTTTGACGTACGATCGCAAGTGGTTTTATTATTATATCAAGGAAACGATGTTTAAACTTCAATCAAATAAAAATATTAAATAAATTACCAACATTGCCTAATGGATCCGTCGTAATAAACTTAACAGTCAACTACACATTGATCATTACAACTGGAACTGAAGGCAATTCCAAACACGCCGCTCTACCCATAAAGTATAGCACTATAATAACCTCCCTAAAGTTTATTACACCGAAGTTTATTATTAGTATTCGTAACACAATTCCTCGTATTTCAATTGAAAGGTATTTATATAGTATGTCAATTTAATTAAGTATCAATGGCAGCAATATTAACGTATTCGACTATTTCGGTTGTTTAATTTTTTATGATAGAATAGAAGGGGATTGTGCGGAGGCAATGGAACTGATGCAATTTTGAGCACAATTTTTATTGAAGTATGTAATACTGGCTGAAAGCGTTGTACGTTTAAGGTTTCTTTATACTTTTTGTTGGGTGCGAGACGAGCCACTTGATGGGAGGTGATCATCATCGCCCATGGACATTTACAACATCAGGTGAGCTGCTTATGCGGTGCCAGCGTTTGAGAGCCTTGTACAATACTTTTTGAAGAACCCCATGTCACAGCGCAAAGGAAATACTTCAGGAGGAAGATCATTCCACATCTTGCAGGTTCGAGGAAGGAACGAACGAGATGTCCGCGTGGTCTTACAATGCCAGGCATCTAAGATATGGGGATGGACTCTACTCCTTTGGCGGGAGTTGCGATGGTAGAAACGAGACAGTGGCACCAATTTGAAAAGTTCCTCAGAGCATTCTCCTTTATAAAGATGGTAGAACACACACCCAACTTCTCTCCAAAGGCTAAGTGGCTCCATACCGTTTGTGAGTTTGGGATCATCGACAGTACAAACCGCCCTACGTTGGATGGAGTCAAGTGGGTCAAGTTGGCATTTGGGAGCTCCTGCCCAGAGATGCGAACTATACTCCATATGGGGCCATACTTGTGTTTTATATAACAAAAGTGGATCTGGTGAGTAAAACTATTTCACTCTATTGAGCACTACGAGCTTTTTGGAAGTTTTTTTGTTTGGCTTTGCTCTCCAAATGTTGTGTTAGTAGCACTAGAGCTCCTTATGAGAGAGTCAAACTACAGGCACATTCGATTTGTCAATTTATGTCTCATGGTGACGGGCGCAGTAGCAGTACCACTCAGATCTTTGTGTTTTAAAGCTTTGAATGGCGTAGCAACTGTTATGGACAGGCGCGTCGCTTACCGCCAAGCCAGCGACTTCTTGGCGTAACATGGTATCATAAAAAAATTGTTTAAATTTGACCAATGATTATAATTACTTTCCAAATATACGTTATTTATTCAAATACACGTTACAGTTTGGCCACGTCACACGTAACATGTTTCTTCTAGTAGTAATGGCATTTTAATGAATGCTAATCCTGACTATGTCGGTTTTACCGCCCGGCCGGTCATTATTGCTCGCCTACTGAGGGAGGGAAATTTTGTTCCAATTCGAAGGACCTTTGTTTAGTAGTTTTTTTAGTTATTTGTTATTGTGCGAGTGCTTTGTGGGTTATGAAAAGATCCAGCCGGATCGTTGGATTTTTTTTTATTTTCGATCTTTGTAATAACAATTATAACAAAGTAATGGAGTAATATCACCAAAAATAATTGAATGTCCTTGGTAGTAAAGCATTGTGATATTAAACTTAATATTGCAATTGTTAAAGCAACATTTCTATTCAGTCTTTGGTAGCTGTAAAGTTACGTGTCTGAATGAAGAAAAACTTTCATAGACTTTTCACAGATGGCGGCACATAAAGTCGTTAAAACCAAAAACATACGTACATAGAGAAAATTGCAAGTCTGCTGGCTGGTTTCGTAGCTCAGTCGGGAGAACGTTAGTCACGGTATTTTAAGTATAGTTTAATAATTTAATCGAAAAAATAAAAAGCCGTGGTAGCCTGATGTTTTACTTACCGCCTTGAGAGGCGGTAAGTAAAGCAGAGGTCGTGAGTTCCAATCTGGGCTCACACCTCTGAATTTTGCGGTATGAAATTTATCTTGAGCTTTTCGGTGAACGAAAATATCGCTATGAAACCTGCACGTCGAAGAAGGTTCACAACCCTCGGAAAACGCGTGAAGTTCTCAACCCGCATTTAGCCAGCGTGGCGGACTATGGCCTAAACTAGGGTTTAAGACATAGCAGGGTGGGGCCTGACCGGAGACCCGCGCCTAGCAGTAATAATAAATTTTAATTAATAATAAATTTTATTTATTTCCACAAAATTTTACAAAAATTACAATTACAAAGTATATAGCGATTTCAGCAAATGACGACACTGATTCTTGGAATAGGTAAAACCTGTATCTCAAGGAGACAGAAGCTCAATAGGGTTTTCAAGCCGGGGGCAATGTTCGCGCCAATACTAAGGTAGACGGCGCTTAGGTTTAAGTTCACCTACCCTCATTTTCCTTTACCATTTATACCGCTATCCTTTTTACTCTGCTGCAACTGGACTGCTGTTCGTGTTTAGAACAGTCTGCAACTTACCGTCCTGGGTATCATGCGTCCGCCTTGGACCAGCCATCGACACTCGCTTAGCTCTGTGGATTCACCGCCGTATTGAACTAACGTACTCTGCGTATTTTCACCTATTTCTTATTTCGCCGTGTGTGAAATACCGCTGTGTTTTGTACTCTTTGTGTGTGTTATTGTACTGTGCTGTTTATACGGTGATAAAGCAAGTAATAGTAAGTGGTAGTCAGCTCTGACTGCCACCGTATCAACGGAACGGCCACGAGTACCACCGCATTTGTCGGAGACATTTAGACGCCTGCTGGAAGTAAAGGAAGAGCGACCACGTACGACCACGAAATCCACCTCTTAGGTCAGTGTAGCATAGTTTACTTGCACAGCACTTCCTTTACCTACCGATTTGTTCCTATCCAGACATTCTTTCTTCATACAGTCCACTTCTACCACTCTTCTTAAACGAACCACCCAACCCGCTCGTATTTCGGCGCGTACAGTCATATAGTTTGACTGCCACGCTGGTAGGTACATAAAAATTTTGTCTTCGAGCCGGACTTACGTACAATTTTATTACTAGCTCTTACTTCTAACCTTACTAGGTATTCCTGGTCACCTGGACCACATACATTCTACCTATAGGCTAACAAGCCTCGCGTAAGTCACATTCAGTACTTTTATAGTAATATCTTCTTATTTATACTCATTCCCGCTTAATTTCTATAAAATATACTTACTACTTAACTTATTATTCCATTTCGTGCTAGATGGAAAACAAAATCAAAATGTCCTATTCGTAATTTATAATTACTTATCTTATTCCATTGTCTAGCGAACATTCTTGCGATCCGTTCGCCCGGCCACATTCTTTTGTATTGTTACTAATCGCTTATGTTGCGGTGAGTAACATTATTCTTTCTTTAAATTTTCGTGTTTCAATTAATAACAAATTCGAATAAAAATGGCTACTGCTAAACCTACTAGTAAAAAGAGTAATAACGACAACTATGAAGATGCAAAATTTTGATCCGTTAAATATTTCTCGTATTACATTAATTGCAAAACGTGATGCATTATTTTCTAGAATGCAACATATTTATGAACAATCTCGAAATGCTTTCAAGAATGATAGTTCTAAACAATTGTTCCTTATTAGTATGACTTCTATTATTATATATCTTCGATTATTATGATGGTTTCTTGCAGTTTGATAACGTAACTCTCTGTAATTTGCAGCCAAAATAAAATAAAACTAACTAAATAAAAAAAAATAAAAAAATACAAATTAAAAAAAACTAAAATAAAACTTGTTTACTAGGAACCGTGCAAGTTATTATCACCGATTCAAACGGTAATAAACATTGCGTTCGCGCGCTTATAGATCTTGGATCTCAAAATTATTTTGTAACTGCTTCTTGTTGCGATAAATTGAAATTACCTCTCAATAAATTATATAATTATGTAGTAAAGGGGATAGGATCTGCACCTAATCCTATAAAGGCAGAAACTTCGCTAATTATGTCCTCTCGATTAAATGATAGTTATGTAAATCTCACAGCTTACGTAATCGATGGTATAACGGATAAGTTGCCTACAGTTAATATAAATGTTTGCGGTCTCGCGTATTTGAATCATTTGCCTCTCGCAGATAGAAACTTTTTTGCACCCTCAGATATTGACATTCTGATAGGTGCACCGCTATTCTCTGATATTATGCTTTTGGGCCGTGTCACTGGACCGCCTGATATGCCTACCGCGTTTGAAACCATCTTTGGTTATACGTTAATAGGAAGTGCTCCGATTAACACCGCTGATGCTTCTTGCATTTC
>NW_020653719.1:7907634-7918210 GCF_003589595.1 Hyposmocoma kahamanoa | reverse complement strand
TCAGACAACTCTGCGCCGACGAGCGTTCCCGCTTTCCGCTTGCTGCTTCTGTAATAGAACGCAACTCATACATGGATGACATATGGTATTCTGTACCCAAACTCACAGTAGGCTTGCAACTAAGAGATGACCTCTGGAGTCTACTCAAAGCCGGGCGCTTTGAGCTCGTAAAATGGGCTAACAACTCACCCGAGTTACTCGAATCGCTTTCTCATTCTGAACAACACTCCGCTGATAACATTAACTTTGATGAATCAAACAATGAATTAAAGGTTCTTGGTTTAAAGTGGTCATCCGAATCTGATGAATTTAAGTTCACTGTTAACTTAGATAACCGTTCAATAACTAAACGTAATATTTTATCGTTAATTGCTCGTCAGTTTGATGTGCTCGGCCTCATTTGGCCAGTAATTTTATACGCTAAACTTATCTTACAAAAACTTTACACGCTTAACCGTGGTTGGGATGACAAGCCACCTCAGGATATAATAAATATATGGAAAACTTATTTAAAAGAATTACCCACTATTCAAAATTTACGTACCCCGCGACATTCAGGTATTCTTGAAAATTCAAATTATCGCATTTTCTGATGCGAGCGAAAGGGCCTATGGTTGTGTAATTTACATTCGTCTTCAATATACTTCTGTATCACCGCCCGTTACGCGGCTGGTTTGCGCGAAGTCTAAAGTCGCTCCACTAAAAACTATATCTGTCGCGCGTCTTGAACTGTGCGCCTGCTTATTGATGGCCAAGTAGTTCGTCGCGCTGTGGATATACTCGAGAAGCGTCATACTATTAACAATATTTATTATTTTACTGATTCGATAGTCGCACTTCAGTAGCTTAGCGCTCCACCGCATCGCTTTAAAACGTTTGTAGCAACCCGCGTTACAAAAATTGTAACTTCTGTTCCCGCCAATAAATTGTATCACATCTCTGGTGATCAGAACCCAAGCGACTGTTTATCGCGAGGGTTAACTCCCGCTCAGATAATTGACCACCCTCTGTGGTTCACGGGGCCACAATGGCTGAGTCAAGACTTTCGTGAGTGGCCAGCTAAACCTGTCAATATATTAAATTCTGTTGAGCTGCCTGATTCAAAGAAAATTATAACGCTCACCTCTATAACTAATAATGATGATGAAAATCCGCTGCTTAAATTTTCTAAAGACGTATCGTCATGGTCGATACTTTTCCGCTCAGTTGTCTTCATTTATAGATTTATGAAAGTTTTACCGTATACTAAATTCATTACCGCTGAAGATTTGAAATTTGCAGAAATTAAATTTATAAAGGCCATACGAAATTCGTGCTTTTTGGAAGAAATTAAAAATATTAAATGAAATAAACTTTGTTCTAGTAGCATTCAGAAACTTATGCCGTTTCTCGATGGCAACGGTTTAATAAGAGTCGGTGGTCGACTACGTAATGCGGATCTTAGTTACGAACAATAACACCCGATAAGCCTCGTAAGCACTATGCCGTAGATTTAACAATTCAGCATTATCATCGTCGAAATTCTCAAACGGGGCATGTTACACTTATGTCAATTCTAAGACAACGATTCTGGATTCTTTCCTGCCGCGGTACTGTTCGCCACGTTATTAAAAATTGTCAATTTTGTTTTAGGGCAAACCCTAAACCAGTATTTCCGCTAATGGGCGACTTGCCCGCTTGTAGGGTGAATGAAACAAAAACTTTCACTCATACCGCTGTTGATCTGACCGCGCGTCCAATAAACATCCTTCCGTACCGCAAACGTGGTGTACGTTCTATAAAGGGTTACCTGTGTATTTTCGTTTGTTTAGTAGTACGAGCAGTTCACGTTGAACTCACTACGGACCTGAGCACTAGATCATTTCTTTCCGCTTTTAAATGATTCTTATCGCGAAGAGGCGCCGTATCTGTCTTATATTCCGACAATGGTCGAACCTTCATAGGTGCAAAGAATTCGCTTTCTGAAATTGACACTCTGGTCATCTCTGATGAGTATCAACAATCGTTCAATAATGAACTAACCGCTAACAGAATCACATGGAAATTTAATCCTTATTTTGGGGGCCATTATGAACATCTTCATAGGGTCGTAGGTGCTCAATAGCTAACATATAAAGAATTGAGCACTGAGTTCGCGCAAATAGAGTGTATAATCAACTCAAGACCACTTACTTTACTGAGTGAGGATCCTTCTGAACTCAGTGCTTTAACTCCTGCGCATTTTTTAATGTCAACACCGCTTAGATATTTACCCGCTTGTGAAGTGATTGACGAAGTCCCTAACTTACTGAAACGTTACGCTCTGTTGTCCAAATGGTCCAATCGTTCGCTAAACGATGGAAATATGAGTATCTTCATTTGCTCCAATCGCATAAAAAATGGAATACTCCCTCTGGTCCTATTACGGTAGGATCTGTAGTTGTCATCGTCACAGACAATCTTCCGCCATGTTAGTGGCCTCTCGGCGTCGTTACAGACATTTATCTCGGCCAGGACGGCGTTGTTAGAGTCGCATCAGTCAGAACTGCTACTGGTGTCTATAAGAGACCCATAGTACGTCCCTGCACTCTCCCATCTCAATAATTAATTCTATACCCCGCTGCCCTCGAGACACAGCATCACTAGTGTTGTAAAAACCGAAGGTTTTCAAGCCGGGGGCAATGTTCGCGCCGACACTAAGGTAGACGCCGATTAGGTTTAAGTTCACCTACCCTCATTTTCCTTTACCATTTATACCGCTATCCTTTTTACTGTGCTGCAACTGGACTGCTGTTCGTGTTTAGAACAGTCTGCAACTAACCGTCCTGGGTATCATGCGTCCGCCTTGGACCAGCCATCGAAGCTCGCTTAGCTCTGTGGATTCACCGTCATATTGAACTAACGTACTCTGCGTAGTTTCGCCTATTTCA
Organism: Hyposmocoma kahamanoa; assembly: GCF_003589595.1. Taxonomy (NCBI): domain Eukaryota; kingdom Metazoa; phylum Arthropoda; class Insecta; order Lepidoptera; family Cosmopterigidae; genus Hyposmocoma; species Hyposmocoma kahamanoa. Next base: position 7,915,301 of record NW_020653719.1, on the reverse strand, counting down.
TAATTCGCCGTGTGTGCAATACCGCTGTGTTTTGTACTCCGTGTGTGTGTTATTGTACTGTACTGTTTATACGGTGATAAAGCAAGTGATAGTAACTGGTAGTCACCTCTGACCGCCACCGTATCAACGGAACCGCCATGAGTACCACCGCATTTACCGGAGACATTTAGACGCCTGCTGGAAGTAACGGAATAGCGACCACGTACGACCACGAAATCCACCTCTAAGGTCAGTGTAGCATAGTTTAGTTGCACAGCACTTCCTTTACACACCGATTTGTCCCTTTGTTCTCCCAGAAGGAGTTGCGGTGGGTAAAAATGATGTACGGGAGTCGTGGTCGGATGGCTCTGGTGAGTACCAGAAAAATCCGAAACCTTCGAAAAATGGACTGCATCAGGTGGCACCCCGGCTGCGCGGCCAAAGTATGACACCTACCGGCAAGGTCATCAAACTAAAAATGGCCGCCATCTTGGTCAGTTTCTACCGGAAGTGAAAAATTCATAATTCGAAGAAACAAGATGGCCGCCATACAAATTTCAGAGCCTTATGCGAGTATCGGAGATAGGCAAGGGGTCCTCGACCAAACGTCATAGAGGGCAATGGGGGTCAAATGCCGGTGACAACATTTTTTCAAGATGGCCGCCATACATGTGAATTTTCTGCCTTTTGGCGTCATTTTTCTCCCAGAAGGAGAGCGGGTGAGTAAAAATGATGTAGGGGAGTTATGGTTGGATGAGTTTGAGGAATGTCAAGAGGTACCGTAATCTTCGGAAAGTGCTCCAGGTAGGACTCTAGCTGTCCGCCAAAGTATGCGTCTTGGCTCAAAGTCTACAAACAAATATTTACCCACACCCTGGGCAGTTCCTACCGAGAGTGAAAAAAATTCAAAATACGAAAAACAAAATGGCCGCCATACAAATTTCGAGGGCCTGTATTTCGGAAACTACTGGATATAGGTAGATTATGTTTAAACTAATATTGTAGAGGGCGATAGGATTTAACTGGCTGTCGAAATTATTTTTTCAAAATGGCCGATTCAAGATGGCGGCGCGACAAAAAAGTGCTCCGATCATGGCTGAAACTTTATAGTATTCTATGTTTGGGAGCTCGTAATACGAATATTTGGTCAAATTCTGGATTCCGCCATTTTCTAATATGGCCGCCATACATTTTCCACAGTCCGCTATGTTCCGAGGCCTACATCTCGGCTATGAGAGATAGGTGAGAGGCGCTCAAACGAATATTGTACAGAATAGTATGAGCAAACTGCAGGTAAAAAAAATTCAAGATGGCGGACTGAAAACGGCAGCCCGAAATAAAAGTGCTCCCATCCGACTGTAATTTGACATCCGATCGCGTATAGAGACTTATAGTATGCATCTGCGAACGAAATTTGGATTCCGCCATTTTTCTATATGGCCGCCATACAAGTGAATTTTCGGTTTTTTTGACCTGCATCTTTCTCCCAGAAGAAGAGAGGGTGTATAAGAGTGATGTATGCGAATAATGGTTGAGTGCATTTGGTGAGTATCAAAAAGTACCAAAACTTTCGACAAGTGGTCCGCATCAGGTAGGACCCCAGGTGCACGGGCGAAGTATACGTCTTAGCCTTAAGGTCTCCAAACAAATGTTGCTCCACACCCTGGGCAGTTTCTACCGGGAGTAAAAAATTCAAAATTCGCAAAACAAAATGACCGCCATATAAGTTTCGAGGGTCTATATCTCCGTAACTATTAGAGATAGGTAAATTATGTTTAAACCAAGTTCCGAAAAGGCGATACGAGCTAATCGATTGTCAACCTCATTTTTTCAAAATGGCCGATTCAAGATGGCGGCCCGAAAAAAATACACCGATCGTGCTGAAATTTAGTACTTGGTCGTATATAAGGCCCCATAATACGAAATTGTGTCTATGGTTTTTGATTCCGCCAATTTCCAATGTGGCCGCCATACATTTTCCACCGTCCAACATCATTGTTCTCCAAAAACGAATCGAGGTGTTTTAAATAAATGTACAAGGATTGTATTTGGCTCGGAATATTGAATACCAGAAAAATCCAAACATTCGAGAAGTGATCTGCATCACCAGTAGAAGTAGGACACCAGCTGCCCGTCCAAAGCGTCAGAGATGGGTATGGCTTTCAAACAAAAACTGTCAAGAACCCTGATCAGGTTCTACCGAAACCAAAAATGTTCCAATATGGCGAATCCAAGATGGCCGCCAAATAAAAGTTGACTTTACTGAATCTTCACAACTATTGATGGTATATGAGTAGTTTATTCTGAAGTATATAAGGATACGACTTGATGCGATTATAACTATTACCTGGCTCCCTCCCATCCAAATAAACCTAACAAACAAAATCACCAACGAAATCAAAGTAATTACTAACCGACCGACGAAGTCTTTCCTACATTTAAAGTCACAAGCCTCATACATAGCCCCCGTGGGCCCAGCGCAACATGCAATATCCAAGTCGACCTGGTCGCCGTGATAAACGGCCCGGTCAAAGCATCAGAGATGGGTACATGGCTTTCAAACAAAATTTGTCAAGGACCCTGGTCAGGTTCTACTGGGATCAAAAATTTTCCAATATAGAGAAACCAAGATGGCCGCCATACAAAATTGAGTTTGCTGAATCTCTGCAACTATCGATGATGTACGGGTGATGTCTTATGGTCATATCTTACGATCATAGCAATACCCTGGTCTCTCCCACCTAATGAAACCTAACAAAAAAAATCCTGAAACAATAACTATAATTAGCAAACAGTCACAAACCTAAGACATCACTGGCCGCTTTAGCGGCCCAGCGCAACGCGCAACATTCTATACGTAGGTAGCTCGATTACCACTGACATGCAGGTAAATGTTCTCCCAGAAGGAATAGAGTTCATTTAGAATTATTTACGGGATTAGTAGTCGGAAGGGTTCAGTGAGTACGAAAAAATCCGGAAATCTTGGAACAGTGCTCCGCATTAGGTAGGACTGAGGCTGCTCGCCCAAGTACCGGGATGGACACTTGGCTCTCAAATAAAAGTTGTCAAGGATCTTGGTCAGGCTGTACCAGAAACGAAAATGTTCTGATATGACGAATTCAAAATGGCCGCCATAAACAATTTGACTTTTCTGAATCTTCGCAGATCCCTTCCACTCAAACTGAACCAAAGAGAATTCTCTTCTGAAATATAAAGTCTAATTTCCAACCTGTCACGCAAGCCTCAAAGGAAGCCCGGCGCAACGCCCGCCGTCTAGTATATATATAAAGCCACAAATCCTAAATCACTTAGAAAAATAGAACGCATACTTCCCGATATGCTGGAAAATAGATATTTATATCGTTGTACGCGGATAGGCTCCAAGGCAAAGAATCAAATATGAGAACACCTGAATTTGGAAAATGTAAACGAGTGATCAACGGCCTGCAAAAACTATAATACATGGGAGGATTTTTGTGCATTTTTATGAGATACACCTTGGTCAATTTCCGGAAAGTAAAAAATGTTCGAAATTCAAATAAGTGTTTTTTTCGTTAAAAATAGCTGCTGAAAGAGACTCGCTCTGTTTCAGCTAAAAATTGGCGTGTGAAGGCCTTTAGAAGTGCCAGATAATAATTTGTGCTCGAAATTGGTTTTTCACCATTTTCAAATATGGTCACCGTACTAGCATTAGTAGGCAGTGGAAAAAAAATTATTCTGATCCCTTTGTAAGTTGTCATGTGGGGCTCTCTAGGAGTCTTGATAATAATTTGTGATCAACATTAATTTATCGCCATTTTTCAATATGGCTGCCATATAAGTGTTTTTGGCGGCAGATAAAAATTTTGCTCTAATTCGATTGGAAATCAGCATGTCTCTATGGGTGTTTAATAATAATTTGCTGTCAAAATGTATTTTTCGCCATTTTTCAATATGCCTGCCATACAATCTTTTTGGCGGCAGATAGAAATTTGCACTAATTCAGCTGAAAATCGGCATGTAGGGGAGATCCCCACATAGAGATTATGGCTGTTTAATAATAATTTGTGGTTAAAATTTACTTTTAGTCATTTTTCAATATGGCTGACTTACAAACTTTTTTAGCGAACGATAAAAATTTGTTCTAATTGTACTGAAAATCGGCATGTGGGGTTCTCCATGGGTGTTTAACAATAATTTGCAGTCATAATTTACTTTTTGCCATTTGTCAATATGGCCGCCATTTTTAATTCTTTTTAAAGTCATAAATGCCGCGGCCGTAGGCCGAGGTCCTGCGGAGGGCGAAGCCCGAAGCGTCCATACGCTACCATAGGTAGTATACGGACACTAAATTACGAGTACAAGATTTCACAATTGTTCAAAATCTAAGGCAGACTTCCCGATGTAGTGGAAATAATATCTTATTTACTTACACAACTTATAGCGTTGTTGTATCTCGACCGTCTCTCTGTTAGATTATTTTTTCTTGGAAGCTATGCCAAAAAGAGAAGTTTTCAGGGAAAAAATGCCAGAATAACAATAATTCTAAAAATATGAATAGGTACCCTGAACAGAACCAACTTAATTTTTTTTTCATAAATTGGCTCAAATCAGGGATCGAATCTGGAAACCTCCTCATCAAGCGCCCATAGTACTAATCACTGTACCACTGAAAAGCATAAGCACGCCCCGTAATCTGCAACCGACCACGCGCGCCGCAGGCCGACCCCGACTCTACCATAGGTAGAGTATAGGGCTCGTATATAATATAGCGAAACATTTGAATATTCTCATATTTAACTTAAGTTTGTGTGTGTAAATGTCCAGGGCTCATGAATTTGAGATTAAAGCATAACAAAACTTTCGGTTTCTGAGTAGTTTAGTCCTTGGAGCCAATTTGTGATAGATTTCTTGACTCGAACTTGCTTTTGGCGGCAATATTCAACTCTTTATTTAAACAGTGGGATATTTAAACAGTGGGACATTTAAATGGGTTGATGGAGATGATTTAAGAGCTCTCAGAACAACTTAGACACAATACAACAAGTCTCCTCCCAAGTTAGTTCTACAATTACTTGACCCTTAAATTTATTACGTATAGCCAATAATCAAACCCTTTACTCTTATTCTCCGTCCAACATCCGTCCGAAACAATTACCTACTGTCAAATAAGTAATACTCGACTAAAATTAAATACGCTTCATATTTCACATTGTCTTTTACTTTGGGAAAAGACCTCATAGTTCCGTAACAAATTAAATATAAATAGAAGAAAAACAAAAGAGAAAGTGTACAAAAGGAAACAAGCTGTAAACAAACATGACATTTCTGGTGAACGACGTAATAATTCCAGTACAATCGAAAAATTATAGAAGGAAAACGTGGAATATTTCTGCTGTAATAAGAAATTCAATTTCTCAAATATTTGTTTTACATTTTAGGAAATTTTCCTGAGTTACGTCAAATAATAGAATAACTTCCGGTACCACACAGGGTCGCCTCAAATTTGCACAGACACTCGACGCGACGCAATCTACAAGATAAGCTTACATTTATTTCTATAAACAAAAAGTTAAAAAGAAGATGCAACAAGCGGGTTTCGTCGCACATTATGCAACAGAACCTTTAAGCATAGTATAATAAAACAGGTACGGAAACTCCAGACAAATGTAGAGGCGCGGCTTATGTGTGCACACGCTCGTCACACGTCATGTACGGACGCACACATTCACATAATAATGAAAGCAAGATGGGCAAGCACCCGGGTTATAACCTAGCGATATCTTTTCTTAATGTCGAATTTATTATTATACATATTTTTATATTATTAAATATATAACATGTATAATTAAATCGGATTAACATCCATTAAGTCCCAAAATCGAGGACATAAACATCTATTTACAATTAAATATTTTTAATTTGATTATGATAATAATATGAATATTCGTATTACTACAAAATGTTTATTGCTTTTTGGTAGTTTTTGCTTGCCGGTAGTCATGTTTTGATTTCCATTGTATCGACTCGATTAAAAATGGCATTGAAATGAATCGGCAAACAAAATCGTTACATCGTATATACACTTGAATCGATTTTCATAAAAATCGAATTCGACAGGATTGCTAGGTGGGTATTGTGTCGTCGTGGTGAATGTTCACCGATCCCACGGCGCCGACTCAACCGGCGAGAGGTAAAGCCGGGGGGGTTTTAGTGGGGTAGGTCCTCCAGCTTGGAGGAAGAGTTCCCCATAACCCCTGAGTCTCCCTGGGGTCAGAGGTAAAGATTTCCACCCCGTCAAAAAATAAAAAAAGGTGGGTATAGCGTCGGTAAAGTTGCGTCTTTTTCGACTAAAAAAGATTTTTTACATCGTAATTCCTAATAAGTATGGAATTGTATCTATTTCAGTATTATTTTATGCGTGTAATGGTTTCCGGCCACGATATTGGGCAGAAATAGGTTAAAACCTTGGGTAAAAACTCGATTAAAATTGAGTTTTAACTCATCTCTGCCCGTGAGACGACCAGCGCTATGCAACGGGAATGCATCGCGAGATTATGCGAATGTGTACGTTTATATACCGCATACGGCGCGGCAGGCGTGCACACTCGTAAGCTACGCTGTTACGTTTGTATTGAGTTACCATACTTCCCAAATTTTACTATGCTATAAGACTAACGTAAACCGGCAGACTGGAAGGCCGAGGCCATTAAATTTAACTTTTTATATTTTCTGCTATTTCAATTGAAATAAGGTATACATTTTAGAAGCAATAGAGCTCTTTGTGGAAAAGTTCTTTCAAGGAAATACTGTCACCTTACCTATTTCTGCCGCCAAGCAGCAATGTGAGCATTACTGCGTTCCGGTTTTGAAGGGTGCTGATGAAACTATAGGCACATGGGAGTTTTCAACTTATGTTTCAGAATATTTGCGATTTCAAGCTCTGCGTGACACTGCAACTGCACTGGACAGACGTGTCGCTTAAGGCGATGAGGTGCCCAAAATCGCTTAAATATGGTGTTTTTGTGTAAGTTTTTAGGCGATAACATAGCACGTGGAACTTTGAAAATAGTACATCCTGTAACACGTATCCTGAAGTGTAGCTTAAAAATCCTAGAATATTGCTTATTGTCATAGGTAATACAAAAACTGTATTACAGTGAGACTCTGGTGGATTTTTTGACATATTTTTCTCGGGCAAACCAAACTTGCTTACTACCAAATTCGGTGTAGTTATTTAAATGGTACTTATCTTGATCTTGACACTTTATTTATTTTAAATAAAAGACAAATAACAAATTTAGGAGTAAAAAGTAACTTTCGCCTACTAAAGTACGAGCTAAATATTTGCTTGTAAATTATGGACAGGCACTTAACAGTGTGAAAAAATATCAAACACAAAAAAATACATAAATAAATACATATACTGCACCAATTCGTTGAAATCAAAACAAAATATTTAAAAAAAGTCAAATCTAGCCATTAGTTGAGAATACAAAAAAATATATTTTTGGTTGGATTAGAACCTAAAACACGAGGTATTCAAAACAAAAATGAAATTATTGTTTGCGTCCTTGATTATTTAGTAAAATTGCAACGTTGAAAACTTCTACTGCGTAGCTTGCGTTCGTGGGATACGTTGCCAGACCTCTGTTTTGACCAGTTTTGACTAATTAATTTATATTGTATTGTAATCGGCTGTCTACCGT
>NW_020653719.1:7890441-7907624 GCF_003589595.1 Hyposmocoma kahamanoa | reverse complement strand
GTTTGCTACTCGGTATTCGGTGTACTCGGCCGAATAACTCGGTTCATGAGAAGAGCACTCGGTTAAAATAAAGCATCACAGCTATAGACATAATAAAGTAAAATCAACAATATATTTAAAATATTCAAAAGAGATTTATTACTAGAAATTGTAGACAATTGTAACAATTTCTAGCAATTTAGTAATTTAAAAAGAAAGTTTACATTATTAATATTTAAAATTTAACAAAGGCAAGTTATGATGTAGGAATATTTATAAGACTTTCTGCGCGTTCCGGCAATAGTCTGTTCCTTTTTTCTTCATACACATTACCTGCTTCGGCAAATAACCGCTCGCTATACACAGTGCTTGCAAGTGCACATAAAAACACTCGTGCTAACTGTGCCAGTTCTGAATATTTTGTTTTATGCTCTGCCCACTATTGGAAAGGACTCTGCTCTCGCGACAATAAACTTTCATAGACATATCGGCCTAATTCTAGCAACGGCGGCTTTTAGGATCATCGCGTTCCAGTTGTAATGAACCGAGTAAAATGGCCGAGTACTCGGCTCGGCAAATGTTAAACTGTGTAATATTCGGTACTCGGTTGCTCGGTAAAACTTGTACTCGGCGCATCTCTATGTGAGACAAACGATGTACTGTAGCAGTGAGAAGGGTATAGGGAAACTATTATATTATATAGCAATAAATAGAAAATATAATGTATCTTTTTATTTACTTAACGAGAACCATGTTCTACTTTTCGTAATGAAAACGCCAATGATCTACAGTACTTCAGTACATGTGACATGGATCCGTTTAGCATATTTTAAAAAAGACATTACACGAAGTTAGTTTAGTTAAGTTAGCAGCAAGGTTCTTTTTAGCTATTAAAAGTTACTTATTTAGGGTGGGTACCCTGAAGGACTTTATTTCCTCAGTTTTGGCTTGGTATGTTGCCAGGATCTTTTGTGAGCGGGTAAAGGATACGTCTGGTGTTCTACCTAAATACATAACTCAATTTCACTCGAGGCGTGGGTTGTTTCTTGTTTGCATAACATGTCCAGTTCTTATATGCTTTGATATTTTTTGGTTTGATAGCATGTGTGTATTTTAAGTACAACGCCATTTGTTAGCGGCAATCAATATTATGTTAAATCAAGCGGAAGGTCCAACTACCACACTCTTACCGCATCGGGGCGTATGGCGCCACCTTATTGGAGAAATTATAGTAGGCGCGTTATCGCTCAAGGTGATCGACGCAAGGTCATCGACGCTTGTCAGCGTCTTAACACCAGGCGCATCACATGTTCGTCCCGTCACCTGGTATTATTAAAAAAAAATGCTCTTAAGACGGACCTCCTTATTTTCCCTTATATACCCTATAGACCCTATTTCAATTGTAATAAAATGAAATATACATTAATAAACTTAAAGTAAACTGTCTTGCCACGCCCCGGTGGGGGCTGGCCCTTATTCTAATTAAAAAATACAAAGTTTAAATCCGATTGTTGAGAACTTTCGACACATGCATACACGTCCGTAATTCATATAATGAAATTACATAATTATAATAATTACAATTAGTTATTTGTAAAATACATACAAACATCACAAAAAAGGACTTTTAATCCATGACTTTTTACAAAACATAACGTACTATCTGATACTTTTTAGATCTGTATTTTAAGCATCGCCTCACGCGTGCCATCATAAAAATAATTTTAGTAGTGGGTGCTTTCTTTTGCTACCGCTTAGAGTTACCGTTTTATTTAAATACTTTTATTTTAGCACAAAAGTAAAAGTAATGAATTATTAAAAGTCATGGAACAAAAGTTGTTATTTATGATGTTAGTAGTATAGTCCTGCGCGGTTGTTGATATTTTACAAATAACCCTGCACATATATAATATATAGTATAAGTATTTAAACTTACGTAGGTAAATTACTATTTAAAATAAATAAAATCGAGGGTCGAGGTGCTCCTTACTAACTGAATACGATGTGGTACGGTCGTATTCAGCTTCCAAAAATGAACATTTTCCCATAATAGTCCCCTAACCTTTTTTATAACTCATTCATAGAACGAGTTTGACAGGAGTTCAAGATGTGAAGGGTTAACCCGTAAAAATTTGCCTAATGGAACCACCATTATAGTTAGAAGAGGGCCGAAGAAATAATCTCCATGACCATTACTTGAATTGCAAAAATTATTTTATTGAATACCATAATATTTTTTTACTACCATGATAGACGTACTATTATATTTTTGTGATAACACTTCACTAGTTTGTTATTTTTATTGACACAAACATTTTTATTTTTTATTTATTTTAGATCGAACAAAACAACTATTATTAACTTTTTAGCAGCAGTAAAACTCCTTGTGATAGAACTCCAGGGAAGTACCACCACCTTATCCATTTTTTTTATGATTCTAAGTGATGGGACGAACTAGTCATGCGCCTGATGGTAAGCGACACGCCTGTCCATAACAGTTGCAGTGTCACACAGAGCTTTACATCACAAAGATCTGAGGTGCACTGACACTGAGCTCATCACCCCGAGACATAAGTTGAAAAGTCTATGTGCCTGTAATTTCACCAGCACCCTTACCTTTCAAAACCGGAACGCAGTAATGCTCACAGTACTGCTTGGCGGCAGAAATAGGTGATGTGGCAGCACTTCCCCGACGAACTCTTTTACAAGGAGGTCTACTGTTACTCAAATTTCTGCTGCCAAAAGGGTAATTGGAGCATTATGGCGTTTCAGTTTAAAAGGATAAGGGTGCTGGTAAAATCACAGGCACATGGGACTATTCAATTTATGTCTCAGGGTAACGGACGCAGTGGGAGTGCCGCTCAGAGGGCTTACCATAAACCTTTCCAAAAAACATTCTTATTTCAATGTAAGCTTATAGTAAGCTCATTATAATATTACTCATATTCGTACCATGACAAACCTGTCAACTAATTAATGTATTATTGCTAAAGTGATTGAAAGAACGAATGATTTCCCAATATTGTCTATTCCTTACTAAAAATAGGAAAGAAATAACGCTATATGAACTATATAATACCATCTCTTCCTTTTTTGATGTTCCGAATCGTCTTATCACAGTTTAATGTATAAGTACTTAATGTTATTTACATTCGGAGAATTTTAACTGTTAAAAAAAGAAAAGTATGTAATAACAAAATCTATTAAAATTTCGTTGTTTTCAATTATTTTTCCGCATTTTCATGAAGAAAAATAAATAAAACAATCTGAGTCTTGATTATCACGTTGTGAATTCGGAATTATAGTCTAGTGTCAACTGTTAGTGTCGCCAAGCAGCATATAGATGTCGCTGTCATAATTTATAATAAACATCGCGTATTTTTATTTAACGGGAAATGATTTTCTATGTACTATTAAATAAAAAATAAACAAAATATTGAAGAGATTTAGGTAAATAAATAAGTTCAATATAACTTTTAATCATTACAAATCAATATTTATACAATAAATTCGAATATAAGATTGTTTCCGTCCGAGTAACTATTTTAAGGGTCGTATTCTAGAACTCTACTCAATGCTCAAGTCAGGATTTGAGTGTGGTTTAAAGCACTCGAAATCATACTCAAGTCCCTGCCAAGAGGTCGTATTCTAGAACTCTACTCAATGCTCAAGTCAGGATTACACTGGAAATACAAGCACTGGAAATACGACCCTAATGGCAGGGACTTGAGTATGATTTCGAGTGCTTTAAACCATACTCAAATCCTGACTTGAGCATTGAGTAGAGTTCTAGAATACGGTCCTAAGATTGCTAAATTTGACCTAAGAACAATATTACTTTAATGTTAAAGTCGCGTTATAGTACGAACTGAGTGAATGTATAGTCACAAAGCTGCTAATAAAACATCATAGTTTTAACATTATAATAAGCTTACTTTAAGCGCGTCGTGGTACGAAGTTGTGGCACTGCAACTTTTATGGACAGGTGTGTCGTCATTGTAGCTTACCACTTGTTCTTTCACATGGTATCATAAAAAACCAATGAAACATTTCTTCGATTGAACTAGATTCGAAGCAACATCTGTTACCATATAGAGCTTCCGCTCTTATCAAATTAGTTAAAGTTCAAGTCAGCAAATTTTACGAATTTTTCTATGCGATTTTTGTAGATCCTTGTAATTGGTCTTAACACAATATATAGACTTTCATCACATCTCTGTACGCTGCAGTCACAGCGCATCGTTAATGATTTTGTCACCACGTATAAAACACTTAATGCAAATTGGGACGAATGCGAATTGCTGAGCCACTTCCCTTTGAGGGTTGGAAGTAAACATACACAAAGAATGCTTCATGTGCCATGTTGTACAAGTAACGTTACCTACAATGATCCTTTATTCCGTATGTGTAGAGTTTATCATGAAATTAACAAGGGCAGGAGTTTACACCCTTTGGTCCATCTTCGTAACTGTTTTTCATAACTAGTTACGAAAGAAGATTTTTCCTTCACACACATATATTTTCAAAGTTATCCCGCATTTTTTAAATCTTGCAATGTCAAGATAACGCACGCGTTACTTTTGTTTCGTTAATTTGAATTGGTTACTTATGTTATAATTTATTAATTGTAGTTACTTCCAGTCATAAAGTTATTGTATTTCACAAATTATGTTTTTTTAGCTGTGTTTAATAAATAATATGACAAAGTTGCGTGTTAGTGGAATGCCGAATTATTTTCTATTTCATTTAGCAGTATTAATTTGTGTTAGCAATATAAATTTGTATTCTGTAGCTGTGTCAATAAATAAATAAATCATCGTCATCAACATAATATACAGTCTGATTTTTTATTTCTTTTATTCTTTATTTTTGGTGAAAACCCTCCAAGTCACGGTGACTGAGGTGGTACAGTCATCAAACCAGTTATATCTAATATTAATGCACCCACCCTATTTTTTCACTTTATATACTTACAAAACTTATTAACTAAAAACCTTATTTTTAATTTTACAAAGAAACATTCCAATTTACGTTACATTGTTTTACAAGTTATTTTATCGTAACAATATGGATTTTTATTAAGTTAAATTTATTATTAATTAATAATGGAAATTAGAATAAATTGAAACATAATAATTAGTACTGCAGTCTATTTGGGATGTCATGTCTGTTTGGGATTTTTCATCAGAGGAAATACTGTACTGTATCTTATATTACTATTATTTAACCAATGTGATAAGTCATATATTGATTGCTTGACGAACAAAGCTCCCTAAGTAAACACGAGTGGTTCCACTATTCAAAAGTTAATAACATCGAATTTCAAATACGTTTTCGAAACTAAAGTGCCGGTCGTTGATCGCACTTGAAAACCACCATAGCATTTTATACAGGGTGGAGGAAATCAATATTTCCTGACGAGGAATTACCTTAAATACTTAAAATACCTAATTTTACCTAAAACTTTTACGAAATCTAATATTATCCTAATATTACTATCAATATTAACACGAAGGACACGTAGGTATTAACCATTAAATATGCAAATTACCACCTGTAGTAGACTACAGATATCCAGTATATATTTTTTAAATATATTTCTTTCGATTGTTAAATACAAACTGTATAGGTTAAGGTAATGGTAATTAGAGTCCATGTGTACTAATAAAATTTCATGGATATCTTTAATTGTGAGACCCAATGTATATTGGAGACATTTTATCCTTGTCATTGATCATATCAATTAGCATAATAAAATAGAGTGTTTATTTTTTTATTTTTAGTTATTTAAGAATGTTTTCTTTAAGTAAAATTAGCTATCTTAAATATTTAAGGATACATCATAAGCCATTGATTTTTTCCACCCAGTATACATATGGATGTCTTTGTACAATAGCTGCCTACTTAAAAATACTCTCCTTCATCATGACGATTCCTTATGTGGAGCGGAAAAACGATGAATAACTATGGGCGAGTCGAGTTACTCCCACAAGGAGTCAACTTGAGCTACTTTTTTATGAACATGAGCTAGCTCGGTTCGATACCGCTTCGGCCACTTGTTCGCACTCGGCCAGTTCGGCGACTTCCGGAGCACGCTCGAGTCGCGGTCGGCCGACCGATCGGACCCAAGTCGGTGATTCGTCGGTTAGAGTTCAGACACCGAGTCGAGTCAGCAGTCATGTTTGCCACCATTAGAGGTGGAGTATTTTCTTCAAATTTAAATGGAACCACTACCGACGTACCCTCTTTCCAATAAAAAAAGTATCATCAAAATCGGGTCACAAATTATCGCGTAACATACGTACAAAAAAATACAAGTCATGAGGACTCCTTCATTTTTGAAGTCGGTTAAAAATCGTTAGGGACAACGTGTGCCTGGGAAGCGTGACGGATTTTGTGCGGTGGCTCCCTAAGTCAAAATATAAACTATTTTTCTTCAGGCCATTATTCTTGAAAAGCAGCGATACATCATAATTTTCGACACAAATAAGTGTAATCAACATTTTGATGAAAAAAGTTATTTACCCTCGTTCGATTCAGAATGAACATGAGTTCATATTATGATGTGAACAATTCATTAGCCACGTCCATTTGTGTTGAAAGGAATGATATGTAACTCGATATTAATGAGAACAGCTACAGTTATATCAAACAATAGACTATCAATTGTCAATTACCATACGTACCTATATACATTAAAAAAATTACTTTAACTTGCTTTATAATTAAAAATAACCTACAAAAAAAAACGACCTCAAAACTTTGTAGAATTACATTTATTTGCCAAGTTTTATTTTTTATTTTATTTTCTTAATCTTTATTTATTTAGGGGCCTTGATCACTATTGAACATGTCAGCCCCGTTAGAAAAACGGTACATCAAGAAAACACGTAATAAAGTCCAGACAGATAAATCAAAATACTACCTGACTAAACTTGTATACAAAATCCCCGCGGCTCTACATGTTGGCTCCGATAAAACAGATTGAAACCACCCAATATTAAATGTACGGAAACCAGCCTGTGCAAATAACTGCGCCGTGATAGGTTCCGTTCGAACCACAGACCACATAAGCGGCTCGAACACACTCCACGAGCAAATGATGTACTTCCTCAGGAATCCCACACACACAGGAATCGCAATTCGGTGAGTCCACATCCAAAATCCAATCAAATACAAAAATTTGTTTAATGGAACGGCCAAGTTTTATTGAAATGGGTGAACGGAAAATGGGTGAAATCCAATAAACTGGATTGCCCTATTGTTAACCTTAGAAGCGGAATATTTTCTTCCAATTCGAGTGGACCCTCAACTGAGGTAGCCTGTTCCTAACAAAAAAAGAATCATCGAATTCGGTTCACAAATATCGGAGTAATGGCGTAACACACGCACGCAAAAAACTTTTTATTGAAGGACCCGCAACATCCTTTCTAGGACGTGCACGACACATTTACGCCTTGGGTGTCATTCGAGAGGTCGCAATGGTCTCCTCGATCGTGCTATCCTCGTGCGAAATCCCGTAGCCGCATGAAGGTCGCCTCACCGGAGTGAGTATCCAAATAATACCGTCTAACTAAAAGCTTCCTATGCTCTCCTCGTTTTCGCCGCAGAACTCAGCAGGCAGAACTCCATGTCAGATGCCATCAAGCATGGCTGTTTTCTGGTGAAGCTCCATAGCTTCACCAGAAAACAGCCATGGACTGTCAGGATCTGTGACGTCTCACAATACGGCTTTACACAAATAACCTCGAGTCGAGCCATCACTTCAGGAGGAATCGATATTTAGTAGTTCCCTTCCTTTTCCAACAATGAAAGTACAATCGAACCTCTTAATTATTCAAATACAAGGCACAAATTACAAGAAACCGGCAAAAATTGCAAGAAATCTTGTCTAGCCATAATGGTTGTTGTCTAAATGTGGTCATTTAGACGACAATCATTATGGCTAGGCAACTTTACTGTCTTACTGAGGCAGATCACTCCATATTTGCTATGAGATATATTTGAAGCAGCTAATGATGTGATATTGTATATTGGCATGTTAACCGAAGTATATTGAAAAGGGAAAGAGTTCTTTCAATAGTGTAGATAGGATATTTTTCTCCATGGAGACGTATTTTATTTTTAGAAGTAAGTAATAATGCATTTAAATATATAAAGTGCCTTGCCGTATCTGGGAATCGAACAGACCAAATGTGAAAAATAAACTTGTGTTTCTATGTTGCCAATCGATGGTCAATTATAAAGATTATTTCTTTTTAAGTAATTACATAATTTATTAAAAAAGAAACATACTTGAAACTTTTTATGATACCAATAGAGCTAGCACGATAGGGCGCGACTAGCGGCAGAGCGACATAAAGTGCGACATACTGCCATTCTCGCATAGTGATCTCGCGCTTTATGTCGCTCTCGCGCAAATCGCGCCCTGTCGTGCTACCTGTCGTGTAAAGATCTGAGGGGCACTGCCACTAGTCCCGTCACCCTGAAACATAAGTTGACAAGTCTCACGTGGCTGTAATTTCACCAGCACCCTTATTCTTTAAACCGGAACTCAGTAACGCTCACATTACTATTTGGCGGCAGAGATAGGTAAGGTGGTAGTAGTTAAAGTATCGGGATATTAAATAGATTTGCAAATGCCAATTAAATCGATTTTATCTTTAGCTGTTTGACGTGTAAGTAAGATATACAGAGGTAGGGGTCTATCACGTAGTTTTTCAGCATTTGTTTGTCTCATAAGTAATTTTTGGTGAAAAATTTTATAGCGTCACGTATTACTGTTCATGAATTGTGTCAGTAATTTAAATGACGCTAAAACAGATGGCAATGAAGCCTATTGAAAAACTTCTTTCATTAATAAAATACCCTTTTCATTAAATACAACACTTTTTTAATGAAAAATATCTCGCAATTAATTTCCATTTTTTAGTGAAAGAAATTGCCAATCTTGTATTATGTTTCAAATAAAATTAGAAGCCACTTACTTTCTAACTTTATAACCGAGTCTTAATATAAAAAAGGCCACGTCAGTAAAGCTCTATAAAAACAACTCAAATGAGATATATTTTAATTTTTTCTTCATTTCCCTATATTACCTACGGCACAGAAGGCTTCCATTTGATTTCATATACAGGCCACTGCATATGAAAATAGACAGATATCTATAATTGGAAAAGCTTCTGCGAATATATGAAGTAAATGAACAAATGAAATATTGCTGTTTTATAATGACGCTTTCATTAGAATAATCTAATGTGACAGACGGTTTTATTCCCAGGGAGCAATATCTTTTTATTTTTATATGACTCTAGTTAGATTACAAGGGTTGTTTACAAAATTTCAATTTGAAATTAAGTTTATTTAATGTCAGGATATTTCACCACCATGATATTCAATTATATTTTTGTGAGATTAATCTACTAGTTTGTTATAATTATTAATACAAAGATCGAACACTTAGAAAGATTCAAATCAACGTTTTCTATAAAAGTCGTTAAAAGACCGAAACAAAGATCTGCAACAAGCATATAGAAAAAATCGTAAAATTCGCTGGTTCGTTCCGTGGTTTAGAATTTTTCTAAGTATTCGATCTTTGTATCAATAATTTTAATTTTTTATCTGTAGGAACCTTAAGTGGTATTTTTTTGTTATGAAGTGTTTTAAAGGGTAACCTTTCACAATCTCGAATTTTATTTTTCCGAAATAACGTTTGTTCCAATTTTCATTACATCGAAAACCAAATTATAGCGAAACCGTTGTTCTTTCAGGATATGTTGGATGTTTATCGCAAAGACACGATTAGGTTCGGTTAAGTTAGGTTTAAAAGAAAAAACATTTTCCTCTCACTATACGCACAGAGCCATCAGCGCCCTGCGAGTACAATATAACAATGGTTTTCGTATGTTGTTGGGGCTGCCGCGGTTCTGCAGCGCGTCAGGCATGTTTGCACAGGCTCGCACTGATGACTTTTATGCCATTATGCGCAAAAAGTCGGCCTCACTGCTCTGCAGACTGCGAGCCAGCTCCAACCCAATACTGAAGACCATTGCCAGGAGAATTGACTCTCCCTTTATGAGGCAACTTTTTTCGCCTCGTTTTTAATTGCCTCAAATGTTTCATGTTTTTATTTTAATTTTAATTTAATAATGTTTAGATTTGTGCCTACTAACATAATTTTTAAGAATAAAATTGTTACTAACACATGTGGACCAAATAGTTGTCTGAAATAAATATATTATTATTATTATTATTATTATTATAATTACTTTCGAGGTTATGAAAATTCGAGGAAACGTTATTACTGGAAAATGTCATTTCGGACTCCTGATAGGTAACCGTTTTAAAAAGATTAAGGCTCTTAATTAGTCGTTTAAAATCAATTTTAAGGTTGAATAAAATATGTTAAATAGAAAACAAGTGACAATTGGACTTTATGTCTTATTGCACTAAACTTAAGTACGTCTTAAAATCAATGGTTGCAATATAATCAATTTAGGCATTGATTTAAGCCGTACTTAAGTATAGTCTAGTAGTAAGAAAGTGGAAATGAATATCTTTTACCATTGCGTGATTTTTATTATTCTAAAACAATGTTTGTAAAAACATCTAAATTCCAAAATATGGACTTAAGGTCCTTTACCTTGTACCTACAGGTTGCACTCTGAAATAAAAACAATATGTTTGTAATTTTTAAATGACTTTAAAAAAAGCATACATATATAAACATACAATAAGATCGATATACGTCCAAATTGCATTAAATAAACAGACGTATCAGCCGTAAAAAAGAGATAAACATTAACAACTCATCGAGTTCTTAGGTTTTCGCGATTGTTACACATAGGAAATGAAACTATTTTTCCGGATTTAAATTTTCGGATTTTAAGTTGTCAACTTTTGTAATAATTGTAAAGGGCCCGAAACGTCGGTTTGTTTGAAAAAACAAATATACGCGATTTAAATCCGGAAAAATAGTTTCATTTCCTACATTAACAACTCGACAAAATATTCAAAACAAAAAAACATAGAGCTCGCTTTCTCCACCGCCTTGTCAACAACTGTGTTAATAATATTATTTCACTCCGTGCATACATTCGATGGCCCTTTCCTACTAAATGTCGATTGTATAACTTGCTGTTGAATTGCTTAGCTACTCGAACTGCGTACTTAGGGACGTGAAAGCTTTCGAACAATCGAAATAACCGAATTTACGTACGTACGTTGTGTAAACTAGTTCGTTATTATTGTTGACACAAAGACTGAACACAAAGAAAACTTCCTTTGATCTGATTAGACTCGAAGCAGTATCTGTTGCTATGCCATTGAACTTTCTTCGTACAAATGAAAAATAATAAACATGTACAAAATGTTTATTTACATAGAACAACTCCTAAAGTTTCTTGCTCACGGGTAACTCAGGGGTAACTGCTTAAAGCGCAGGCCACACCACGAACGAAGCTAGCTAACTTAGTTTAGGTGACGTATTTGTATGCAATAAGCTAAGAAAATACGTAGTAAGTAGTGACCATGGATACGTACGAGGGTGTAGGGCGGCAGAATGGCGACATATTTTACAGAGCAAAATGGATCGTTGGCTTATACTCTGTCCAACCATTTATTTAACTCTCGACAGTTCGAATTCTAATCAATTGGTGATCTCCTAATGCGTACGATTTTTTATAACAATCTCGATCGAATCGATTTTATTTATGAAGAAGTTCTAATCGTGAATGTGAGCGGGTTCAAAAAGAAGATTTTGTCGGTTTGGGATCGTGATGTTACGTTTGATAATTTGTGTAGTCAAGAATTAATAATTAATGTTAATGAGGACTCAAGTGATGATTCCCGTTCATATGGAGAAGATACAGACGATTCATTATAATGGACAATAAGAATTTTTTAATACAGTTGCTCAAAACGTGGTATTTTTCGCACTACAAATAGTGCGGAAAGTTGGATTTCTCGCACTAGTGCTTTTTACTTTTCCAGTTTTTTTTTTAATAAATTAAATATACTGTTGTTTTAAGTCTTAAACATAGAACTAAAGAGATTGTATATTTATTTCATATTTATGTGCTTTGTGACGTAAGTCATTCGTCATTACTATGCTATATCTATGGAGAGACCGCATTTTTACACCTGTGAAGTAAATGCTCCTTAGTAGCGATTATGTAGAAAATAAAGTAATATAAAATAGTAATTTTAAGGTGGTTGAATACTGGCAACAGTTGCCATATTGAAAAAAGTCGGCCAAAAAAGTAGTAATTGTTTTCATCGTTTACATTCCCGCCTTTTTCGTTAACTTTTTTACGATTTGATTTTGTTATTGACAAAGGAATAAAATGAGGTTTTTTTAAAATACTGTTTTATGTATTTTACTTTCAATGTAGGTTTTTCGCAAATGTATTAAAAAACGTTGTTTGATACACATGCGGATTTGTCATTTTCACTTGCCTCGAGACTCGTGAATAATGACTAACTTTCCGCATTTGTATCAAAAATAACTATATTATAATTATTTTTAATTTATTTCATTTCATTATAATTTATCAGACAGGTATCAAAATTTATCAACTTGAATTATCTTCGTTTCATAATCTGTTGACTCGATAAATATCGGAGCTAAAGAGCACGTCGCTTCACTGAAATTAATAAATAGAGTCCAGGAAGTAATGCATTTCTTTGTCTATGGTTGTATGTCAATAATTACGGAACTTCGGAGGCATGCATATGTCAAAAGTTATATAAATGGTTGGACGGAGTATAGTTTAGTTAACTCGGTTAGCTTAGTTCGCGGTGTGAACGGAAGTATGAAAAATTGCCCCGGCGACGTAAGCTAACTTAGCTTCATTTGCGGTGTGGCCCGCGCATTACACATGAGCGGTGAAGTTTAATCATGGTAATAATATAACGGTTTTAAGTGTAATTTCATTACCTATGAATTGTGTAATAATAATAATTACAACGAAATAGAAATAGAAATAGAAACCATTTATTGTAACGCCACATTATATTAAAAAAAAAACACAAAAACAAACACTAATATAACTAGAACAGAAATAACACAAATAACAGCGTAAAAACCTTTCAACAACAAGTTACATAATACTATACTGACATATGTTCGGCTGTGGCGTGTACAAAAGGATCCCATTCAGCTAAAGTCACAACCAAGGCTAGGTTGTGACGCTGGTTTGCAATGGGCCCTAGCCGAGTGAGTGAGAGTGACGGACGTATGCGTCCCGAAACAGAAAATGAAATAAAATAAACTACGTAAATACTTATGTCATGAGTGTGTTATTGCAGTGTGTGCTCTAATATCGAATAAATAGTGGAGCGTTTCCACAGAAAATATATGAAAAACATGGTAGGAAATAAATAATGTTGTGTGTAGACTCTTGACTGACAGACGAGTTATTTAAATACAATAAGTCAGCCATAAGCATGGACCCTGGGGGTCTACTCTCGATCTCCGTCCGACATCCGTCCGAAACAATTACTGTCAAATAAGTAATATTCGACAAAGTTAAAAGACAAGTATCCAGTATGAAGCTTCATTCGCATCACGTGTCTGCGACATAGGTCGGAAAATATCCGTAACATACATATTTAATTTCCTATGTGTCTAGTTGCAGTCCTAGGACATACTGCCACCACACCTATTTCTGCCGCCAAGCAGTAACGTGAGAATAACTGCGCTCCGGTTTTGAAGGGTATTAGTGCTGGTGAAACTATATGCACATGACACTTGTCAACTTTATGTCTCAGGGTGACGGGTGCAGTGGCAGTGCCCCTCAGATCTTTGGGAGTCGTAGCTCTGAGTGGCACTGTAACTGTTGGATGGACAGGCGTGTTGCTGGACTTATCATCTGACGTATGACTTGTTCATCCTGTCACTTGTTATTATATATTACTCAGTACAGAGTACTAAAAAAACTGATCTGAAATATTCGTGGAATTACATCTATTTGCCAAGATTTATTGAAATTGGTTACCGGAAAGTGCGTGAAACTAGATTCATTGCCTAGTTTGTACCCTCTTCCTAACAAAAAAAGAATCATCAAAATCGGTTCATAAATGCCGCAGTTATGGCGTAACATACATACAAATAAACATACAGTCGAATTGAGAACCTCTTCCTATTTAAAGTCGGTTAAAAAAAGACTCTACCGTACACCTACCTGCCGTCAATGGCGTTGTAGTTAAAAAGCAAACTATTCGTCTAAACGTCGTCGAGGGCGACAGTCGATTTATTATTGTCCCTTGCGTAAATGCTTGTGTTACGCCATCTATTGTGTAGGGTTCGCTGGTATTGCTTTATTCTTTACGCTTATTTTTCATTTATTTATAAGTAAGGTACATTATAAATACATAACAATCTAATCAAATACAAGACTAAAAAGTAATTTACATTTTACTTAAACTAATAAACAAACACTTTTTTTTATTATATCTAGTGACAGGACGTACAAGTAATACGCCTGATGGTAAGCGATACAGGGGTATCTGAGGGGCACTGCCACTGCCCGTGCCCGTCAACCTGAGACATAAGTTGACAAGTCCCATGTGCCTGTAATTTCACCAGCAATAATATTAATCGTATTCTATTAAGGCAAAGACACTTTCTCATACTTAATACTTAATCTTATATCGATAGTGTATTAACTCAAAAAGTGTATTTTCCCAGAATCGATGAAAAACGAATGATTCATTTCCCGTGAAAGATCATTAAAATTTATGCCTAGGTTAAGGTTTATTACACAAATCTAAACAATTTCGCACTTGCGCAAATACATTTAAAAATAAAAGGGAAATAATAATAACATATTTTTTAATAAGGAATGCTTCGGTCAGTACTACCTCACATAAATTGTGTCTTGTTTTGAGTTAAGTAGATATCTATTATATGTTTTTTTACAAAATTCTAACGACGATTTTTTTAACGTGTAGAGAATCAAATTTTACGTACAACAATGATAGAATCTTGAATTTCACGTTTTGAGTTACAACACTATTGTAATAGCATTACGATGCTATGCACTAATTAACCTAATTAACATTAATAACCTTTTTGCTCAGTGTCACAGGCACTATTTAGTTTAATCATACACCAACGATACTTCAAATAGTTACGTCCGTTTAACTCTCATGGCGATTTTATATTTTATTTTATTACTTTATTGATACAAAAACTAATGTACACGCTTTTAAAGGTACTTTTATTTTATTTTATTTGGGGAGCTTATAGCTACTTTAACAAAGTGAGTTTCCATATAAAAACAATCCGATTTACGACTTCATTCCGCGCTCCCCTTTCCATCATCGGGGAACTAGACGGAGGCTTGGATTCCGCCCCTATGTTGTGGATATTCCAAAGATACGCTCGAAGCGTTAAATTCCATATTTAACGACGAACGGCTATGTTAGTGGAATTTCCTGCCTGCAGATTTGTACCCTGAACGTTATAACTTGGACCTTTTCAAGGTGAGAGTGAATAGACATTATTTTGGTGTGCATGCTAAAGATTTTTTCCATTATGTTTGATTATTTGTTCGAAAATTTACTTGTAAAATGAAAACTTTTGCAGTTGAGTTTGTTGTTGTTGGGGAATCATAGCAATAAATCACAACATTTCATCGTTCCTGAGGTGGCAACGGAAAAAGTATTTTATTTTACAAGTAAATTTTAAGACAAACTAAGAAAAAATCGTTTAGTGCCCTTTTCGCAAAACTATGATTATGTTGGTTGACACGTTATTGCAAATCAGCATCCAATTCTAACATTTGTAGAACTGTGACGGTGTGACCTCCATATACCGTCATCCCACCTTTTTGTATCGCCTCTCTCCATTCGTATCGTATCGGTTTTTCTTCTGCTACTCATATTTAAATTTAAAATTGTTCCACTTTACCTCGCATTTTGATTCTTTCCATTGTCACTCTCTGCGCGACCGCGGTAGCGAACATACATTATTTATCTTTTTGAATCGTTTACTAGCTATATTTATACAGTTTACATTTTAAAGATTATATTTGTTAAAAACGATTAAATAAATCGATTAAACATCTATAAACTGGACTTTCAACGCAAGGAGAATGGGGCAATTTACGAATTTTGGGTAAAATATTACTGATTAGCTCTGGGCAACCAATCCTACTCTATGCAATGATCAGCAAAAAATTTCCGCAGATACAAAAATAACAGATGAAATTTTGCACAACGGTATAAGTTACCCAACTGAAGTAATTTTTGGTAATTTAAAAATCTAGTAAATTTATTAAGTATTTTTTCAATGTCGTTATGGTAAGACGGCTCAATGGTTTGAACTGTGGATGCTGGATGAGGAGGTGCCGGGTTTGATTCTAAGCGGGGATATTTTGAAAAACTTTTTTTTTTAAATTGGTTCTGGTCTAAGTGTTCTCGGTTGTTTTATTTATACCGATTTACTTCGTTGCTCTCATTGTACAACGAATTTTCCAGTTTAAAACCAAATTATTGTTATGGTTGTCTGGTCTACATTATTTATTAAGTCGATGTAATTTTTGCCTAAGAGAGTTAAAATTTATAAATCTTACCCTTGGTATAATAAAAAAGCCATAAAAATAAAACTCCCCTTAAATAAGCATAAAAAAGTTATCGGCTAATTTCGTTCGTAGAATCTTTAAACATCTCTCCCGAAAAGTTTTCATTTTGCAGATGTAACTTTATTACATCAAAGGTGGGAAATTTGTGTTTTCATTTCTGTTTATTATTGTACAAGCGCGGCATTCAAACTATGTATACGACGTACGCGCCGCATACGAGCTAGTTGATAGGTAATTTTTGTTCGTTGTGATTCCTTTACGAAGAGAAGTGGACTGTATGTAATGGAATGTCTGAAGAAGAACGGATCGTCAGATAAAAGGAGTTCTGAATAACTGAACTACTACTACACGCGGGTTTACTTTTTTTATAGTATCAAGTGACAGGACACGGCTCTGAGGTTGCGGTTTTCACATTAGCGATGCGCGAGTTTGAATGTTACTAATACCAATCATTCGAATGGACAAATCATTCACTTAAGTCTAACTAATACAATCATTTGACTCAAAGTCGAATGATTACCGATACCCAACGCCCCTGCCATTCGGTCGGGTGCACCAGTCGAATGATTATTAATAGGGGTTAAAGTATGAAATTGCCGATTTGTACTGAAAATCTAA
>NW_020653719.1:7875940-7885441 GCF_003589595.1 Hyposmocoma kahamanoa | reverse complement strand
TAGAAAGAATTTCAACCTCAATTTACAAGATAAACACCGACCATAAGGTACCTTACAAAACTCTAAGGTTAATGTACATGGCCCTAGCCGATTCTGTGATTGGTTACGGTATAAGTAGTTATGGTTTAACATATAATACGTATCTAAAAGAAATATATAGCTTGCAATTTAGTTATTGTCAAGTGATGAGTGTTTATGATAAAGTAAAATTTTCAACGTTGGCTGAATTTAATTATGTACATAAATTATGTGAATATCAGAGACCAACTAATTTGAGAGTCATACAGACAAGAAAATATATACTCCCTAAAACAAATAATGTGTATGGTACTCGAAAACTAGAGTATATAATACCTAAGTTATTAAATAATTTGCCTGGGTATATTCAAGACCTATATGTGGAAGGAAAATGTAAAAATAAATTAAGGAAGTACTTACTGGCTAGAGAGAATCGCTGTGGACAGATAAACCCTTAGTGGTTTTTGAGCTACAGCTGCTTGTAATATGTTTAAGTTTTTGTAAAAGTATTAAAAAAAAAGGAAAAAAAAAGAAAAGAAATTAGAGTCAAACTTTTTCCATATATCGAAACTAACTCCTGCTCCTGCGTTTGAAAAACCGTGATTTCTTGATATTTTAACTTCTCTGGGTGGGGAGATGTAAAGGAAAATATGATTTCCTTCACTCTAAACATCGTCATAGTGAAAGTAGACCGAGTATCTGTAATACCATTTAATTTGTATTCTGTGGGCGAATATTATAGTCTATGGCACATTAGCTGTCAAGTAATGAGAAAGCAATTTTGTAAAACATTTTAAGTATTTTTTGTGATCTTGGAATCGACATTGTAATTCATAACATTAAATGTCGTTTCTTTTCTTACAGGTAAAGTTTGTTACTAACCACTTATGTTTACTTATGTGAATCGTACCTACATGTAAAGCTCATTCAATAAACTCTTTTCTTACAGAGAAACTCAATTGTGTTTGATTCAGGGTGTCGTCCAGGTCACGGAAAAAACGTATCTTATATAAATTATAAAACGTTGATTTCTGCTGTACAAACATAAACATTGTTTATACATTGAGATCATTTTCTCAGAGATCTGATTTAGATTTATATAACATCTTGTAAACTTTACATTAATACATAGCATTACTAAGATATTGTAATACTGTGGCATTACAATTCATTGTGTTACAAGAATAGTTAAGTTACAAATTACAATAGTAATAAATGTTAGGTTTTCACAGTGCGACGCGGACTGTACGCGCACGGACGAGCGGTTGAAGTCTGTCGCGGATGAATTGTCGTTCCGTTCTTCGCGGATCGTTATCGCGCGTGGTATAGTTATGGATAAAACTTGAAAGAGTTCATTGCGGTCTATTCACTCAGTAAAAAACGGCGCCATGGTAAAAGAAGGTTTAATGGGCACCCTATAGTTGCGAGGTCACTTTTTAAAGGAGAATTTGTACCTTTGTTTTCGGAGTTGCAAGACGATGAAATTTAAAACTTTTTGTAATAATCGTCGCGGAGTATAATTATAAAAATAACACTCTCGGTTTCAATTGACGCAGCCATGGCAACGACAGTATCGCACAACCGCTCCGCGCGAAAGACCGCTGACACGGTCTAATCACTTTGAACATTTTTTGCTTTGTATATCTATGAAGACATAAAAATAGTTACTTCGTGAATCAATAGATGGCGATAGAATCTCCTTTTTTATGGACCATACAATTTTTAAATAATTTTTCAGAACCCGAAATGTTTCATAAAGGCAGGAATTTACTTCAAACAGATTTTTATTTTTATATAATTTGCATTGAAATAAAAAATACAGATTAAATTATTGCAACACAGAATAAAATGGTATTCACTAAGTTTCATTTGACGCATTTACTTTGTTCTTCATTATGATTGTATATTGCATATTACCACTATTACGACAGAAAAATAATAATAAATACAATTATTTTGTTATCTTCAAACACATTGCAGCTTATGATATCATTCATATTAATAATAATAATAAAGCTTCATAATAATAAAACTTAAATGAAACCGAATAATATTTCGCTTAGAAAGGAATGTAATCTAAGCTGTCAAACAAAGTTAAGTCAACGTCAGATTTGCTCTGGACCTTTTGGAGGGAAAAGTGTCGTTTTTATTTTGACTTTCAATTATTTTGTGAAATCTAGTTTAAAGTGAAATAGGATAGTGCTATTGTGCCTTAATCGAAGATTAAAACGCGAAATTATACGAATCTCGAACTAAAATACCCGTATCGGCCCGTTCTAAGGAATCCCGAGTCGATCCAAGCACGCCTCCTCAAATTGCCTATCCTCTTTGTGGCGGCCATATTTACAGAAACATAATTCAACTTCATCTACCAAAAAAGAATAATGTACCAAGACCTGGCTGTATGATGTAAAACCGTTGCCTTTTCCTTTATGGAAAGAAGAAAAAAAAGGCAACGTCATTTTAACAACAATGGTCGGTTTTTGAAGTTACGGTTTATAATTGTATTGCTTTTTGAGCTAAGGTTTAAATAGTAGTAATGGTAATCAATATCTCAATTTGCTCATTCCGTTTCCGTCGGTTATCGAGTGTAGTTCGGGATTCTTTACTTTATTTACGACTGTTTAGCTGTGTTTTTGGATTCTTGTGTCTGTATTTTAAACTGTTGACCCCCCTGCTTTCCCATTTTGGACTCCGAGTATTGTGCCATTTTGTTCGCCGCGGCTTCATTTCGTTCCTCTTAATAATATTAGCGATACTTATCATGTCATTTTAATATTATCGAGTGATGTTTGTAATTGTTTTATATTTCATTGTGTTTACATGTAAACATAAATGTTTGAAAAAACAAATATACGTGATTTGAAAAGTAAAAATTGTTTCATTTTAAATTATTGTTAGTTAAATTTAATATCCTTCCTAAAAAAAAACGCCCTCGAGAACCCAGTAGAAAGAATAAACCCATAGATATGTGTATGTACAGGAAAGAAGTAGTTCCGGTGTTACCCGCCAGTGGCGTTTAGGTACGATGTACCTGTAATTTTTACTTTTTTTGTATTGTTATTATGTATTTGTCCGTGTGCAATAAAGAATATTTGTATTGTATTGTATTGTACGATTTGAGCTGATGAGTCTATATTATTATCAGTATATATAATGTACTCTTTGACCGCTGTGCACTGAATGACTACGTAAGAACTAGTCTGCGCGCGGATAGCCCTCCGCGACCGCGTCGCACTGAATGTGCGGTATAGGCATAGTACTTAGATTCAATCAACAAGCGTGCCAAAAGGCTTATAGGTGACTCGGAATGAGTAGACGCGAAGCTGCAGAGCCATGAACACCGCCGTAAAGCTGCCTGCTTATCGGTATTCTAAATGATACTTCCGGAGAGCGTGCGATGGAATTGCATAATTTGATTCCGCCTTCCCCTTTCCATCATCGAGGGTCTAAACGTGGGCTGGGATTCCATCCCTATGTTGTGGATATTCCCAGGATACGCACGAAGCGTTTCGCTTCCACCTTTATATGGCGAGCGGCTAGAGAGTGGAATTCCCTGCCTGCGGACGTATTCCCCGAAAACTATAATTTGGACCTTTTCAAGGTGAGAGTGTATAGGCATTGTTTAGGTGTGCATGCTACATCGTAGATCTCATCATCGCTTTCCATCAGGTGAGATGGAGGTCAAATGCGCACTTAGTTTTGATAAAAAAAAAATCATTTTTTCAAATGCGACAGATGTCCGCGTAGGTCACCTGGATCGCATTGTGAAGGCCCTTACATTTAAAAAAAATTATAAATCACTGTCCCACATGAAGTTAGAGACTGAATAATATACTTTTCTTATAAGAAATGTCTTAAGTTTCGTAGTGAATGAATTTTTATTATATCATATCATAAAAGCATTGCGATATTTTGCTGAAGAACAATGAAGGGAATCATTTGGACGGAAAGTAAAACCAATGAGGAAGTGTTAAGAATAGTGCAGGAAAAGAGAAGTTCATTAAAGGCAATAGACAACCGAAGGGCAAATCTGATACGTCATGACAGATTCCTTAGAAGCATTACAAAAGGAAAGAGAGGCCTAGGAAGACAGAGACGAAGTTATTTAGATCAGTTAAGGGAAAAGTTAAGGCCATGTCGCATCAGGAAATCAAAGTTTAGATTAAACGGGAATAAACAAGAATTCGTACAAGTGAAATGAAACTTTCGGAGTTCTTCTTAGCTTTTGTTTCGTACAATTATCGAAAGGTTTTCAAGAAAACTTTACATTAAAATGGAAATCTTGTTAAATAGATATAAACCTGTTTAAACTACAAGATGATTCTTTTTATTTTGGAAAGAGGGTACCTCAGCATTGAAGAAAATATTCTATATCTAAGTGCGGCAAACTAAGGGATGAATCCGGTTTCGCGCACTTTCCGGTAACCGATTTCAATCAAACTTAGAAAATAGATATAGGTAATTCCACGAACTTTTGAGGTCAATATTCTTTTATAAAAAGTTGTAATAATGTTATATATTCCTTTAGTTTTACTTTCTCTGTGTAATTAAGAAATACTGACCAAATGCTCTATTAACAACCTGCTAAAAACAACTGGATACCCGTTTGTACAGAAATTGAGAACAACGACGAACTTATAATTAACACAATACAAAACAGCAAAGTCCAATAATTGACATAAGCCTCTCAAGAAGATTAATATCGTCCTAACTAATTATTGCCGTAACTAGCGTTAGGTCAAGTTTTTAGGACAATGGAGCCATGACGACGGTATATCTTGACGAATGTTTTGATGATTTTTTTTTCCGGCGAATGCAGACATGTAAGGATGGGAGGAGGAGATGGAGTACCGACTTGGATGAATATAACTTATTTTTTGTTTTTCATTTTATGGATATATTATCCTGTGTATGTGCGTAGTTCTTGGTCATTCGTCCAGATGAACAGGAACTGACTACATTCAAGGGAAAATATATTTGTTTAATTATGAGGAATCCTCCATATGATATATCGCCATATCATATTGGTGTTAGGAAATGTTGTTGTTAGGATATTTGCGTGTTGTTTTAATTTGTTCAAACGAAAGTAAGGAAGTTTGATGGAACGTGGATAGCTGCAGGACGAGGACTAAGGTAGCTGGGAAGTCAACATTGATGTTCCCCAGTGATCGCCCGATGGGTGCTCAAGCCTGTGTCGTCGTGGTAACAGCGTGCACGATGAGGATTGTTATTTGTTTGGAATTATATGAAGATTCTGGTACGGTTTAGGTTAGGTAGGAAGCTTGAATAAAGAATTAAGGTTTTATAGCTAGGATACCTAAATAGCTAGGATAGCTAATAAATACAATAAGATTGTTTGATTAGGAAGAGGTCATAGTCTGTCCTTTTAGATAGGTTTTTGACAGATTAAAGCCACAGCCTTCTCGGTGGTTTTGTTTATTAGTAAGTGATAGCTTCTGAGCAGTGTGTGGCTAACCTATAGTAAAGGCTTATCACATATGTATGTTGCCTATCATAGATAGGGCACTAGCTAGGGATGTTCACCCCTTCAATTGTAAGGAAGAGGGATGTAGTACAGGCAGCTTAGGTTTTGTATTTAGAATTGTAAGAATAATAGAGTGTTCTTAGGAGTTCTGGACAAAGCTTTGAAATTGAATATACGTAAAGTATATAAAATTATAATTATGATATAATCGTCGTTTATATTTATAAAATTACCTCTCGCTACGCAAGCCTAAGCTACGTTATAGTACCGAGGCACTAATACGTGATTGCGAAATATTTTTGTTTGATACCTTGCTGTATCGTTATTACTAAAGTTTTAATGTATGAAATTAATATATTTATATTTAAGGATTCACTACACCTTAGAAACATGACTACTTGTAGTTTTAGTAACAGTAGAGCACCTTGTGAAAGAGTTCGTCCAGGGATGTATTGCCACATTACCTGTTTCTGTCGCCAAGCAGTAATGTCAGCATTATTGTGTTCCGGTTTTGAAAGACAAATGTGCTGGTGGAATTACAGGCACATAGGACTTGTCAACTTATGTCTCAGGGTGACGGGCGCTGTGGCAGTGCCCCTCAGATCTTTGCGATTTAAAGCTCTGAATGGCACTGCAACTGTTACGGACAGTGTGTAAGTGTGTAGCTTACCATCAGACGCACGACTTCTTCGTCACGTCACTTGATAGTGATTGTAAGTAATTGCTATCTCTTTCACATAGTATGAAAACAAGATAAGACAAACAATAGAAACCGTTGCCGTAATCATAGGCGGTTCGTATTGTTTGACATCTTGATTTCTTCTTTTGAGAGAAAATTACTTTAGTAAATCCGTATGTATAAACATTGTAATTATTATAATGAATATATACATATAAATAAAGCTGAATAATATGCTTAAATTAATTTTATTCGTCGCCCAAATTTATATGCATTGATATGATAATATGAATCCTAAGATTTTTTTTGTCTTATCACGAAATGGGTATCCATACTAACAAAATATTCAAACTGTAGGTAACTTAACTCTTTCAATTCCGATCACTGGTCATCAGTTTTTATCAATAACAAACCTACACGTTTTCTGCAACGTATCCATGTACATGTGTACGTACATGTAATATGTACAGTCAAGAGCACATCAAGCTTGACACTTTGTACTTTGGACCATTCTTATCGTAAGCGGCATAGAGTTGGATTTAAGTCTTAAAGCTTGACGTGCTCTTGACCCTGTACAATTCTGTGAAAAATGTCTGAGTTGACAATGTTACGACATTTTAAAGATTACGCTTTATTGTCGTCTGTAATCTTATTTTGACAGTTAGACAATTATTAATTATATACATTTTCAAAATATATATTTAGAAATAGAAATACAAACCAATTATTGCAACGCCACATTGTACAAGGCACAAAAAAGAGTACCTAATATAAATAAAAACATAAATAACACAAAATACAGCGTAACAACATTTAAACAACAAGCTATACTACTATACTATAATGACATGTGTGCGGCTGTGGTGTATGCAATAGGATCCCATTCAGCTAAAATCACAACCAAGACTAGGCTGTGACGCTGGTTTTCAATGGGCTCTACATTTGTTTCAATAATACGAAGGAAACACCTAAATTCCACACGTTCCACTACGCTTCCCCCTGTCCGCTTTAGTCCTACTTCGGCCGACCGACGGTTGGCAGTCAGACGTGGAGATTATGTCGCTTAGGCTTACGCATGGCTTTAAAAACGTGTACCTTACATAGAAAGAATAGAATACCTAAAATTAATTAGCGCCAAAAGCTCGATGCCCTCTTAAATCCAATCCTACGTCACATACATCAACACGGTCCAAAGTTGAAAGTGTAAACCACAGCGTGCTGTTGACGGTACAAACCATAAACAACGTCCCTTTCCTTAATTACTACACATCCTACAAGTGCGTATTTCATTCCAGCTATTAATAAGCATTTCTTATAATAATCATGACTGTACTTTATTGCTGTGAGCCGACTATAACGATGTTATAACGAGCTGTTTACAAAGATTACATCGGGTTACTTTTTTTTAATTACAATTTATAGCAAACAAACATAGGTTTTAATTGGAGCGAGTGGTTTGAAAAATGAGTTAAAATTTTATAAGCTTTCTTTTTTTTTAGACAATTACAGCGATAGAAAAAAGAAACAAAGAAGTACAATGCAAATTTTTGAATGTACGATGTAGAAATGAATGTAACATGTAGCTGTATAATGAAAATGCATATATTCTATAGAGACGAAATAAGGGGCATATATTCCTGGTAACACATTAGCGATACAGATCTTATAAACATCAACTCTCGTTTGCACTCAACTCAAAAAAAATGTTTAAGCTAAAGCTGCGGGAGCATCTGTTAAATTTGCAAAAATTTGGGATATGAGTGGCTAGGGTATTTGCGGTTGTCTCTTGTTTGTCCACGTGCCGGGTCGGGAGCGCGTCATGCTTGATATTTAAGATTTAATTTCAGCTCTGTGCCGCTTGCGATAGGAACGGTCCAAGGTCCAAGGTGCCGGGCTTGTTATGCTCTTGGCTGTACCTCATTTCAGGACTGCAAATAGTATTGTATTATGTGTGGAGGTTGGGAGAAGAAGATTGAAAATTGAAAATTAATAATTTAAAAATGAAATCAGATTTTTGTTGGATTGCGAGTGGCGTCTCTATCCTATAGGGTCCTGGCAGAATACCAGCGTCGCGGGCAGCCGCGTCATTTATGCTGAGCCAGCGCCTTTTTCACTGCCGTGACTTCCAAGTGTAATATTAGTAGATAAGAATATCATTATTGTTATATATAAGTTAATGCCTATATCATGTATCTGATGTCATGGTGGTGAATAAAGCTTTTATCTATCTATCTATCTATCTATCTATCTATCTATCTATCTATCTATCTATCTATCTATCTATCACTGAAATATAGACTGGCCAACTACTGACCTGAGTGTACGTATCCGTATATTCCAAAAAATATTCTGTATTTATTGTAATAAAGACAATATCTCTAACAATGCCGTACTGTTCTATTCGGTGGTGTAGGAAAAACAGCAAAACATCTAATTACAAAACAAACGGAATCACATTTCATCGGTAATTAAATATTAAATATGTAATTTTGCAATTTTCGTCCATTATAGCAAAGCTCAAGTTAACTGGTCGATTTGAAGTGAAACAATCGACGACACCCGTCAATTGTTTCAAGCTCAGGCTGGCCATTCGGAGCGCAGTTGTCACAGTAATGATATGGCTAAATAGTTTTCAAACAAATTAAATGACATTTCTGGTTATAACCAGCAATAGAGACGACTAGAGAATAGAGAGGAATACAGTTTCTTATGCATCGAGTATATATACTCGATGCATAATAAACACTTGTCCCCCAGTGGGGTCGCCAGTGACGATGATGATGACGCAACGACGGCGCGTGTGTTTTTTTTATGTTGTCGTTGCGTTCGTTAGAAAATAATAGTACATTGTGTATTAAAGACAGTCAATAAGAAATTACTAAAGAAGCCCGAAGCCTAAAGCTGAGGGCTTTAATAACGAGTTTTGGGTTTTTTACCGTCTGTGGTACATATAATGTTTTTCATCATATTTACAAGGAAGTAAATACAATGTTTATTTCTTGTATAGATAAATATGGTTCACAATACAACAATTATGGATTTTGCAAGTGGCGGGGTTTTTGTTCTTTTTTTATCAACTTCCATAAATAATACAACTTGAACTAAAATGTTGTATAAAGCAAATACGCATACAACCATGGTGGACTGTAAAAAAAATTGCTAAATTTTTATAAGCAGAAAATAATTAAAATCGATTATAACAAACTGTTGATTGTTGTTGACAAGTAGTATGTGGCTGAATTACAATTAAATATCTGTTTAGATAACATTTTAAGCGAACGTTTTAATTTTCAACTTAAGTAACCTCCTTGCTTGA
>NW_020653719.1:7826006-7875930 GCF_003589595.1 Hyposmocoma kahamanoa | reverse complement strand
ATTTATTTATTTCATTTTTGAGCATACAAACAGTTTGCATCACAATGTAATAGAAACTATATGAAGTAATTATAAGCAAAAACAGTTTCCTGCTGATAAAAATACAATAGCAAAATACAGCGTCGACAACACTAAACAACTAAATGATATTACACACGCACATGACACATTATAGAAGCAAAGTAACATTACCCAAATTAGATCTCTTTAGTAATAGAAAATGAATTAGATAATACTTTCTTAACGTACAGTCAAGAGCACGTGTACGTAGATGTGCTCTCGTGCTTGTATTAAACAAAAATAAAATCGAAAAGAGCAGGAAACTTTGTTAAAATTATTGCTCGTACGCCATAAAACGAATTCCGTTCGTAATTTTGTAAAGCGACAGGTAAATGAATTTCAAATAGGCTGTAAAATAATGTGAAGCACTTTAGATTATTTTTTGTTTTTTAGTATTTTATTTATTTTCATCGCGAAAATGAATAATAAAATAAGTTAATGAAAAGCGAAAATGAGTTCTACAATAATACTTTTACAGTATTGTGTAATCCTACAACGCCAGAGACGGAACGGGAGCATTAACAAATTAAAGCGTGACACGTACAAACAGCGGGTGCGGGTCGGACAACACACTGCCCGCACTCAGTGTGTTGTCGTCCACATAAATAGACGGAATTAGACCCGCCGTGGTCCCGATGCGCCCCGCACCCGACCCGAACCCGCTCTCTGTGTGTTTCACGCTTAAATTATGTATTCGAATGCTTTACGCGGCCTGACATTGCTATTCTATTGTACGTAGCATTTTATTTCCTCTAGATAGAGGTAAGAGAGTAAGCGGGCCATGATGTATGAAGGAAAACTAAAGGTAATGGAAAAACTTTAAATCTTTTTTTATCAATAAATTTATTTATTTGTCAGAATAACGTACACATTATGATCTTATTTTAAATAAATCCAACTTAATCTACCATAGTCGGCATACAAATTTATATGTTATTCCACTATTTACTATAATTACAATTTTTTTTTTTTTAATTAAAATTGATCGATCGATCGATAAAAATTCAACTATTTTATTACAATTTATTAATGATAATTAACTGCCTCCGTGGGTGAACGGTTACCATGCTGGACTGCCACACGGAGGTCCTGGGTTCGATTCCCGGCCGGGAGAAATATTTGTATGGCCTACATTTATTTCTTTCGTGAATTTGAGTATAATTTGTGGTTGTCTAATGAGTGTGTCCATGACACCCGCGATACAGGGCTTTCCTAGTGTGGGGCTAAGTTACTTATCAGTAGCCCGAAATGACATTTTCCAGAAATAACTTTTACTCGAATTTTCATAACCTCGAAAGTAATTTTGAAAGGAAAATGTTTTTTCTTTTAAACCAAACTTAACCTAACCTTTTTTTTTTTTTGTTAATCCGGGGGAATCTGCTTACAGATACCCCGGCCCCGCGGGGGCAGAGCCGGGGTTATGTGGGACTGGGTTGAACCCTGAAGGGGAGCAGCCCGATCGCACTAAACCCCCGGAGTGTTCCTCCTCTCTGCTGTAGGTGGGGGTACGGGTACGCTGTTGCACTCGTCCGTGTCCCCACCAGCGGCTGGCCGCGCCCTGCGCAGCCCCTCCTCGAGAAGGGAGCCACATCGATCCCCCGACTCCGAATGTGAGGCCGAACACCAGACAAGCCTTCCATCCCTGGCCCCTTAACCGAACCTAATCGCGTCTTTGCGATAAATATGCAACATATTCTGAAAGAACAACGGTTTCGTTATAATTCGGTTTTCAGTGTAATGAAAATTCGAACAAACGTTATTTCGGAAAAAAAATCGAGTTTGTGATAGGTTACCGTGGGGCTATGAGTGCGTGTGTGCGTTATTATAATTAGATCTGACTGTAATCAAAATTTCACGCAATAGACACACATTATATGACAATAATAACAAATTAATAACAGACGAACTAAGACTGCCCTTTTCATCCCCATACCTTAGTGTAATAAGGTCACATTAATAAAGTGACAACTATTTAGGAAGAAGGTTTGAAGATACTAATTGAAGATTGTACGAAAGAAATTAGTCGAATATTTTCTATTATAATAAAAATAAACGTTTTTTATTTGTACTAACTTGGATCACTGGTGTTAGTTTTGCTACTTATACCATTGTTAGTTACATACCATCGAGTATATAACAGAAATAGAGACGAAATAATGGCCATATATTCCTGGTAACTCATTATTGTTACAGCTCTTTTAAATATCAACTCTCGTTTGCACTGAAATATAGACAGACCAACTACTAACCTGTGCGTACGACTCCGTGTATTCCAAAAAATATTCTGTATTTATTGTACTAAAGATAATATCTCTAACAATGCCGTGCTGTTCTATTCAGTGGTGTGGGAAAAACAGCAAAACATCTAATTACAAAACGAACGGAATCACATTTCATCGGTAATTAAATATGAAATATGTAATTTCGCAATTTTCGTCCATTATAGCAAAGCTCAAGTTAACTGGTCGATTTGAAGTGAAACAGTTGACGACACGCTTCAATTGTTTCGAACTCGGGCCAATCGGAGTGCAGTTCTCACAGTAATGATATGGCAGAATAGTTTTCAAACAAATTAAATAACATTTCTGGTTATAACCAGAAATAGAGACGAAATGTCATTTAATTTGTTTGAAAACTAAACATTTCGTTTCTGGTTATATACTCGACGTTACATACAAATTACAATAGCGTCATTTTAATCGTATAACATCTACTGTTCAATAAAAAATAAAATAAAAAAAGTATGCTTCAATAGGAGAGTTATAAAACAGACGTGATTTGTTGTGAAAAAATAAATACACGCGATTTAGACCCAAAACAATTTCATTTCTTATGTGTAACAATCACGAAATCTTAAGAACTTGAGGTTTTTACATTTTTATTGAATTGATATTGAATAATTTTTTATGTTAAATAACCCACTAGTTTGTTATAATTATTAATACAAAGTTCGAAAACTCACAAAAAAATTCCTTCGATCCGGCTGGATTCGACCCGACGTCTTCTAGCATACCGTGCCAGACGCTATACCAGCCAGCGGACCAGCGGACCTCTATGAGAAATCTAAGTGTTTCGTCACCCAGTTAGATATCTTTTCAGCTACCAGCCCCTTAATAACCTTCGAAACCGGAACAAAGTAATCATTACTGCTTGGTGGCAAAACAGGCAAGGTGGCAGTACTTCCTTGAGCGAATTCCTTTACAAGGAGCTCTACTGCTACTAGACTATTAATATACTACATTATTGAACTTGTCAGCTTCATTTGAAAACCCATACTTACATCAAGAAAGCACTTAATAGAATCTGAACAGATAAATCAAAATGCTAACCAAACACGTGTACAAAATCTTCACGGCACTATTTGTTGATTCAGATAAAACTGAATGAAACCACCCAACATTAAATTTACCAAAACGCACCCTGATAGGTGCCCCCCGAACACACTCCATGAGCAAATGGTATAACATCCTTAGGAGTCCCTTGTGAATTTTTACTAACGGTACTTATGTTACTACTCACATTACTGTTTGGCGGCAGAAATAGGTAAAGCGGCAGTACTTCCCTGGATAAACTCTTTCACAAAGAGTTCCACTGCTACTAACATTTACAACTACATGTTAGCACTTTTTTAATTCAATGTCAATTGAACTAAAAGGAATTCTAACTATGAATCAATTAATCTCAATTCGACGCCATACCCAAACGTTTATATGAATGACGAAATCATAGAATACAATAAACGATTTAATCATTTATAACCGCAGTTCGATTGTATGTTAATGCATATTCTACGACGTATAAGTGGCAACGCCCTGATTATTCCATTTGATTGATACATTAAAATGTTATTATGAATTGAGTGAATATTTTATGTATGACTTGTGACACTCGCTTATAGTAAATTGTTGCGCTTCCCGCGAGACTAGTGTAGGCAAAACCGATTGTAAAGGGATTGTGAAGTCAACTCCCCAAAGTCTTGTACCGTGTGGAAATGTAGTAGTTTTAGAAGCAGCGTTTAAGGCTCAGAAGAAGTGTACTCGGGCTATTTGCGATGCGTGGTTCCGTGGTTTTATTCCCATCTGAACCCCTAAATACGATCCCTGGGGGATCCGTTTCATTTTATATTATTTTCTATTCCCATCGGATCTCCAAAGCAGGGGATAAAGAATAAATATTAATATTTTATTCCCACCAGATACCCTGGTACTTACAAGTTTTTTTTGTGGGTACTGTAATATAGTTAGCAAAAAAATTTATTACTATATTATTTTAGGGTTGTACTGTTTTTTATTTAGTTTATTATTTCTGTGATAATTATAACATTAAACTTAAATTTTAAATGTTATTTAAGACTGTTGTTTGTTACTTGTGATTTGCAATATGTCAATATTAACCCGTGCGATGACAGCTGCAAACTGTTGTTCAATAATTATAACTTTAAGAAATAACCGACTTCAAAGCGGTCTTCAGCGATCTCCTCAACAATAACGCATATGAAGTCCTCGTCAAAACGAATCATTTGAGCCCAATCATAAGGTAGCTGCTGTACACTGTACAAGAGTTCCTCTTAAGTGTTTGCTATTTTGCATCATATCATCAGATCCGCTCTAAGTCGCCATAATATTTTTTTTGGAATTACTTTTTTTTATAATATCAAGTGACGGGATGAACAAGGCTTGCGCCTGATCGTAAGCTACACGCCTGTCCATAACAGTTGCAGTGCCACTCAGAGCTTTAAATCGCAAAAATCTGAGGGGCACTGCCACTGGTCCCGTGCCCGTCATCCCCTAATTTACCACTCTTAGAGGTGGAACATTTTCTTCAAATTTGAACGTGACCACGACTGAGGTACACCCTTTCCAACAAAAAAAGAATTATAGTAATCGAAATGTCGGGGTAATCACCTAACATCCGGTTTATAGGATTACACCTAATGTCCGTTAACCGACTACAATAAAATGAAATTGGCAAATAGATGAAATTATACAAACATTTTGATACCTCCAATGAACAACACGGCAACTTAATTTTTGGACTTGTTTTTTTTTTAATATCATATTTTTGGTTCTTTTTTCCAATTATGTTTTTTGTTTCTTTATTTTTTTTCTCGAAATTCCGAAGCATAGTATATAATGCGTGATGGCTCGAATTACGTGTCATGATCAATAAATAAAGTTGGCGTGGTGGTCCCTAGAGGTATCAATTTGAGGTTTTTTTTTTCATAAAAATGTTATAATTATTTAATAGTTTATCGATTAACTAGGTTTATTATGTTTGATTTTGTTCGATATTCAAAATAGGTTACTTGAAATGATCGTGTCAACTCGTCGAATTTTATGACGTAATTTCTCTCGTGGGAAACCATTGACATTTTCTAAAGAAGCCACTACAAACCTAGTTTAAGGTCTACGAAATCACGAGATAAAAAGTCGTAGAATTCTGTAAACCGTTTTCCTCCTGAACTTTTTAAAAGCTAATGTTTTTTTAAAATACCTATAGAGTCCTGATTCGCGAGTCCCTTAAATTTTAATAAATAATACTGAACATGCCTGCCTGTATGCCTGGATTGTTTTTACAATGGATTTTGTAACAATGGATTATTTTTCGCCCGTTTTTGTAATGATTGTAAATCGCTCAATAAGTCTAGCTTAAGCTTTTGTATTCAGATGAAAGATGTTGTCGATAAAAGCTAGACTTTATTAATCCTTATAAATGTATCCGAGTTTTTGTTGCAATATCCCATTCATACTATACTATATTGACTGTGAACTGGAAATCGGTACTATCTCAATTTTGACAACTTTACAGGTGAAGAAAAAAATTGTTTGCATCATTTATATATCATTTGATTTATTAAATAAAATTGCGTAGTTTTTAAATATTTTTATTACACATACACTACGCATTGTTATTTAATAAACCAGATGCTATATAAATAACGCAAACAACTTTTTTCTTCATCGTGTAAAGCTGTCAAAATTGAGATAGTACAGGTTGCCAGTTCACAGTCACAGCATATCGACTGTGATATAATAATTTATTTATTGTTCTTTCCACCTTAACAATACAAATTACAGGGTATTTATCGTACATATATATACAGTGTATACAGAGAAAATTGTGAGGTGGAAGACTGGTGCCTAAACCAGGTTGGACCTGTATTATAGGTCACCAGGTATCCACCACCGGAACTCAATGGTACAATATTGTGATGTTTTTGAAATTACTAAGACGTTAAGGGTAAATTGGAGTGATGATTTGAAAATACACTATTTATTTGTTATTTTGAGAAGTGATTATATGTAAAAAAATTGAGTGAAAAGTGTGTATAATGGGTTAGGGGATGTACAGTGCATGAAATGTGCGCGCGCGCGCGTTTGTCTCTCTCTCTGTGTGTGTGTGTGTGTGTGTGTGTGTATGAGTGAGTGTGTGTGTGTGTGTGTGTGTGTGTGTGTGTGTGTGTGTGTGCGCGTGTGTGTGTGTGTGTGTGTGTGTGTGTGAGTGAGTGTGCGTGCATGCTTGTGAGTGTGATATATGTGTATGTGTGTGACGTGTGTCTGAGTGAGTGTGCAGAAAAGACTGAAACGTTTAATAGAGGGTTGAATGAAAAAAAAATAAAGGTATATTATGGGATTTCTATCAAATTGTATATATAACATGTGAAGCTAAACAATTACGCTCAGTATCCTCGTAGGATAGGTTTCGTAACCACTCGGCAACTTTTGTCTTACATTCATAAGATGACAATGGGAAGATGTTGATATGGCTGTTGCATGAATCGTATAAGTACGGGCCCAAGAAACTAAAGAATTTACGGGCAAAAGAGGTCTTTGGAGACGATCTTTTGCAAACCATATAGTGCCTACGTTTGGTTTGTTTAAGAGCTGGATCATAAGGGAGAAGACAGTGCTATTTTAGAATTACCATCTGTATGAACAATTGGCGTACCGTAAGAACCTCCAATGCCGGAGGAACCTCCAAGGACCTCCAATGGGCATAGAGATCCCTAGTAGGATACAGGAAATTGCGAAAGGATGCCACTTTTAGAACGGCTCTTTGGGCCCTTTCTAGTGTCAGAAGTAGTGTTTTAGGGGCGCCGCCCCAGAACATAATTGAATAGGTCAAGATGGATTGACACAGGGCGTAATAAACAGTTTTGAGCAATTTGAAGTCTGCGATAGCCGGAGATGTTTAAATATGTATATTAATTTTCGAGTTGTTTCTTTCAGGAGATTTATGTGTTCATCAAATTTAAGATGCTGGTCTATAGTGACACCCAGATATTTTATAGAGGCAGTGCGGTTAAGGTCAGGGCATGTGCACTGTCCTTCCTGTCACAAGCGTGAGCAATGAACTTATGTGTATTGGGCAGTGGAAGTGAGATTGAACGGATGCCAAAGGTTATGTACATTGTTTTATCAGTGTTGATTGTAAGCAAGTTAGAGTTAAGCCACTGCATAACACGATTGAGACCCGCTTGTGATGATCGGAAGACTTCCTCCCAGTCGCTACCAGCAAAGTATATAA
Organism: Hyposmocoma kahamanoa; assembly: GCF_003589595.1. Lineage (NCBI taxonomy): Eukaryota > Metazoa > Arthropoda > Insecta > Lepidoptera > Cosmopterigidae > Hyposmocoma > Hyposmocoma kahamanoa. Next base: position 7,868,343 of record NW_020653719.1, on the reverse strand, counting down.
AACGTAAGCAAAGTAATAAATAATAAAAACTGTCATATCTAAATCACGACTCACGTTGTTTTGATTATTAATCCGTATAATTTCACTGTATGTACGGGTTTCCCCCGTGCTCGCCGTCGAAGCATTCTACTTCTATATTAACCAAATTTTTTTTTATACCAAGTGACGGGACGAACAACTTTTGCGCCTGGTGGAGGACACGCCAGTCCATAGCAATTCCAATACCACTCTGGATGAACTTGTTCACAAGGAGCTCTAGTGCTACTAAAATAGCAATATGCGTCCTGCTACAGTGCATGGGTTTCTTTTAGGGAAAGGGTTTATGCTACCACGTAGGCTTAGTATGGATTAAGATATTCCACATTTGTAAATATCTCATTGGCTCATCCTTTATTATTTAGACTTTGATATAATAATAATTACTCTATAATATGGAACTGTTCGTTGTTTAGCGTTCGTACTCGATATATGAGATGCCATCGAGTATTCACTATAACACCATCAAATAACAATATATCACACAATAATCCATTACACAGAATGTGCAACTATTATAATGATTTTGATGTATTTTCACAAAGTTTAAACAATTTAAAGAGATGTCTTCAGCGTTTGTAATTTCTTTTTTTTATTTTTGTTATTAATAATTTTAAAATTTACTTAATTTTTTACGTTTTTGTATTTTTTCATATGATTTTAATTATTTCATTATATTATTCCGTCCGGTAATTCCCTTATTTCATATTATTTTAGTCAGCTGTGTGTAATTATATTTTATTTCTTTGCATAAGCTGTGTACAATTGTAATTGGATAGCAGTCGCAAAGGGTTGTACTGATAATGTTATTTTAAGTAAATATGACTTGCGTATCTGTAGTTATACCATATTGAATAAATAAATAAATATAGGTCCGACTGCTAGGTACAGTCCTCTCACAAGCTTCGGGTGTAGTTCACACGCGGGCAAAAATCAGATTGGGAACTACGCACATATTTTTAAATTGCTTTGCTGATGTGTACACAACGTTTTTCTTCGCCTAAAAGTTAATAGTCTATTTAAAATTAAATTTTCACATAGAAATTCCGAAAAACTCACAGGTGCAAGCCCGGATTTGAACCCACCACCCTCTGCTGAAGAGCCGACAGGTCAAACTGTTACCTCCCGCTCATATGGCATTGTACTGCACGTTTTTATTGTGATTGAGAAAAATACAACATCATCTCATTTCATTTTTTGCAGTATAAATCTTACCGAATAAACAGTGGAGCATACTTTAGATGTAGAACCGTTCACACGGTGTTCGTCCTGCAAAAAAACGCGCACAGCTATATTCGTTTCTCGAATACGCAAAGGACTTGTCAAGCAAATCGAATTAACTATAACGTATTCGGTATGCAGTGGCGCATAGTGCATAGTGTATTATATGAATGCATCTCTTTCACACGACGTGAAGTCATAGGGTTTTTATCGAATAGTCACCGAACAAAGGGCGTCCATTGAAATATCTTTTATTAATAAAAAGCATAGGGCATAAGGCATAGCTTTTATTAATAATTTTATTGAAAAAAAAAAAATATGAAACAAAACGGGAATAAACGCGTTTACATACGAATAGGCATTTTTCACACCCAACTAGTTTCTCGACGTTTCGTCCAGGTTGCACTGGCTGTGATCACGGGCTGACTGATTCTGATCGGTTCTCCCAGCGGCAATGCCAATTCTATTATTTTATGCCAATATAAAAGTGCAAGAAAGCGTGGATCCACCACAGACGTGTTCTCAAAGCGATTGCTGTGTGAATACTGCGGCTATCCGTCTGTTAAATATATATAATATATATAACACACACACTCAACATAGCCCCGCACTAGGGAAATCCTGTGTCGCGGGTGCCATGGACACACACATAGACAACCACAAATTACACCCAAACTCACGAGAGAAATAATTGTAGGCCATACAACTATTTCTCTCGGCCCGGGAATCGAACCTGGGACCTCTGCGTGGCAGTCCGGCATGGTAACCGTTCGGCCACGGAGGCAGTTTAAAATGCAGGACAATACCGTGTGAACCAAGGTTTAGACTACCATAGCTATACCGTGACCTTGCAATTAATTAAATCGCAACCTTGGTGTAATAAGGCAATATCCGCGAAATCACAACTTTCACGAGAGGTTTGGAAGAAATTGGTCGATAACTTTCTATGCTTAAATGGGAGAGTTACTTATAAAATTTGACAAGTACATAATTTGTTTCATGAAGTTCGTATTATTTTCATGACTATCATTTGATAAAGGCATTTTTAAGGTATGATCACATGTGGCTTTATTATAACGCCAAAGGAGCGAAATTCAACATAAACAAGAAATAAATAAATTTAATGAAATATTACAAACAACATTAAGGGTCGTATTCTAGAACTCTATTCAATGCTCAAGTCAGGATTGCACTGGCAACACAAGCACTGGAAACACGACCCTAATGGCAGGGACTTGAGTATGATTTCGAGTGCTTTAAACCGTACTCAAATCCTGACTTGAGCATTGAGTAGAGTTCTAGAATACGACCCTAAGAGTCTATACAAACTTAAATGGCTTTGGTTGATTCCGCATAGTAGTAAAAGTGTTGAAGCAATCAATTTGGAAAAAATATATACTAACTTGATGATATACAGTGATTACAATACGGTGTGAAAAAAAAAACTTAAAAATATCGAGTTCTTAGGTTTTCGCGATTGTTACACATAGGAAATGAAACTATTTTTCCGGATTTAAATCGCGTATATTTGTGTTATTCCTAAAAATTTTCACGAGAGAGATAAAATACAAACGCACCTCGAAATTTTACAAGAAAACCGCTGTATCCAATAAGTACTATACAATACTAATGATTTTTTTATATCAGATGAACTAAATAGAACACGTATAGTATACAATGTACATTTTTCAAACTTTAATTTTAATTTCGGTTGTACATTCAGTAAATACTGTCCCAGTGTCCCGCTGTGTACCGCTCGACCTAAGCTAAATGAACCACATTCCACAGCACCATTTTTTTATGTATCAAGTCAAGACATAATAATCTGTTTAGCATCTTGTGGGCAACGGGGCGTGGGCGCAGCTGGATTTTATTGCAAATTTACGGATTGGACTTTATTGCAACGCGTTATTGTATTCCAATTTTGTTGCTGTTACGACTTTGTGGTCATGAATCAGCCTTCTAGAAGAATATCACTTGTTTTACTGCAATGATTTTTGACTACCAGTGATGTAATTAAGTTTACTGAATGTCAGAATGTTTGACCACCGTGATATTCAATTATTTTTTGTGAAATTACTCCACTAGTTTGGTATAAGTATTAGTAGAAAGATCTACGCTTAGAAGAAGATAGAAAAAATCGTGTGGTCCGCTGGTTCGTTCGGTGGCTTAGTTGACATAACGTCTGGCAAGGTCCGGCCGAATCGAAGAAGTTTTGTTAAGTGTTCGATCTTTGTATAAATAATTATAACAAACTAGTGGAGTAATTTCACAAAAAACAATTGAATGTCACGATGGTGAATCAATCATCCTGACATTCAAAAAATAACTTACAATTTTTTTACAAACTAAATTAAAGCCATTTGAAAAATGTATATTATATTCTATTTAGTTCAGTTGATAAAAAAAGATCATTGGTTTTCTTGTACAATTTCGAGGGGAGTTTGTGTTTTTTTTTTGTATCATGAAAATTTTTTGAAATCGTGTTTTCACACCGTGCAGTAATCAGTCTATATTCTCAATTTTACCATATATTTTTTCCAAAGAGATTCTTTCAACACTTTCACCATTTGAGGTTGTACAGACTCTTAACCATCTACTCGAATGGACGATATGCCTTCAATATTTGTATATCTAGTATTTGGCCAGTCATAGTTAAATTAACTTACTGAAAGTATCATATCAGTAACATGCATGCGAAAAAGAGGCCACCACGTTCAGAACAACAAACATCTGAGTGCTTAATTTATAAAAATCCCTTTATAAGGCTTCTGCTGTAGAAAACTTTTCTTAAACACATATAAATTTAGAACGTTTCGGAAAAGAAAAATCTTGTTTGATTACTTATAAATCTTGAAATTTACATGTTTTCACGCATGAAATACTTGATTTGTACTATTGAAAATGACGCCATTTTTCGGATCTGAATTGCATATACATATTTTATAGGTAATGGCTGATTTTTTATATGAATAACTGTTGTTGAAACACGTGTGTGTTTATTGTTTATTTTTATTTAGAGCCCTTGTTTGATTTTTCGGGAACATTCGGCGGAAACCTGATGGCAGTATGTACACACATTACACCTTTGTTTGTTATTAATTTTGCAGCTGTTGGTTTTCCATGAACTAATAATGAAATAAACAAATAAATAACAATATGACGCCACTACCAGTAGTAGTAGCTATCACTTTTGTAGCAGTAGAGCTCCTTGTGAAAGAATTCGTTCAGGAAAGTATACTGCCACCTTATCTACTTCCGCCGCCACACAATATGTGAACATTACTGCGTTTTGGTTTTGAAAGGTAAGGGTGCTGGTGAGATGACATGCTTTGGGATTTGTCAACTTATGTCTCAGAGTGAGAGAGAGCAGTGGCAGTGCCCTTCAGATCTTTGTGATTTAAAGCTCTGAGTGGCACAGCAACTGTTATGGACAGGTGTGTCGTTTACCACCAGGCGCACGACTTGCTCGTCTCTTGGTACTATAGAAAAATCAATGTCATTATTAAATTGACAGGTACCCATTGTTAAGTTACAATAAGCAGCATCGGATACTTAATATTCCATTAAAGGACTGAATCCACAGAATTAAAGATGATTAATAGCATATAATCACCTAAGGAAGAATAATTTCCCCATTCATAGCACGTCATTTGAGTGAGGAATCATTAATTTTACTTTCATTATCATTAATTTCTTGTCGTTTTAACAAATACGAACTTCATTCGCAGTAAACTTTTGTGTTGATTTAGTTTGAAAAATTGTTTAACTTTCCTCTACTGTTCGGGCTAATCAATAAAATTCAATAAAAATATGTCGTTTTTAGGTTTTCGTGATTATTACATGTAAATGGAACATTTTTTTGGACCTAAAGGTGCTTTTTCAAAGGGGAGACGAGACGAAAATTTCAATTATTTCCTAGCGCACCTTCAATGGAAATGGTCTGAGTTGACGTCGTGAATTAAAATAATTGCTGATATCATATTGAATCGTATTGCTGCCTGCATAGAGTATTATATACTCTGCAACGAAAACACGATTTTTCGCGCGTGCTCGCTAGTGCTTCGCACGACCACGCGCGAGTACGCGATGGCTATTAATATCAATCGCGAGATTATGAGTTCGTACGATGTGATATTAAAAAAGATTGCTCCATGTGATTCTTCTTCCGTTAAAATATTTAATAGTAATAATTTACAAGACATGTTACTTTACCCACGTGTTTATCGCTAGACGAACTGAACACTGAATCTCTACTATCCACAACCATAGCGCGAGCTCACGCGAGCAATTCTCGTCTCGTCTGGCCGGTGGAAAACATCTTAATCGAGTATAGGTATTTGTTTTTTGTAACAAACCAACATCAGCCGTAACTATAGGACAAGTAAAGGTCGCGAAACGTTAGTTTATTAGAAAAACAAATACCTATATTCGTAAATCGCATATATTTGTTTCTCCTAATGTGTCTGTGTGTGGGTACGTGAAAACCTATACGTGCTTGCGTGTGTCTGGTTAAGAACAGAATACCGAACAGTATAGTAAGAGATTGTTGTAGTGTAAAAGGTGATGTAGTAACCAGAACGCAAGCGAATACCTTGATGGTTAGGTCACGTAGAAAGGATTGATGTTAGTAGATTAACGCCAAAAATTTATAGAGGTAATGTGAATGGGATATGTGAGAAACGGTAAACCTGAACGTACATATTATACCTCGATTTTTTTTTATAAATAGATTTAAACAAATATTCCAGTTAACAATCTTTTAAAGTCATGAGCATAATATTGCTCCTTCGCAATGGGGAAATTAATTTTATCGACAAAATTAAACCTCAGCACATTAAGTGTACCTACCAATAAATTTCGGACATTCGTCTATAGGAGTTAGTAACAGAACACTTAATAATAAATATATAATAAATAAATAAAAAATTAGGGTTGGTATAACAAGTAATTATCCTTTTCTCCTCATTAGTTGGGAAAGGCTTTCTTTCTCATTTTAAATCTGCGCGAAAAAGCGTTTTTAATACAGTTGCTCAAAACGTGGTATTTTTCGCACTAGAAATCGTGCGGAAAGTTGGATTTCTCGCACTAGTGCTTTTTACTTTACAGTTTTTTTTTAATTTACTGTTGTTTTAAGTCTTAAACATAGAACTAAAGAAGTTGTATATTTATTTAATATTTATGTACTTTGTGACGTACATAAGTCATTCGTCATTAAAACTTATATTTATTTACAAATACTATATAATGAACGTATCGAGTGGAGGTCCACAGTCTCTGCCTACCCCTGAATGGGTGGGTATTTATTTTTTATAATTGTATATTTGTTATATATATATTTGTTTTTCATAATTATGTTTATTAAATTATTTTAATTCGTTGAAGAACTAAAATAATTTCAATAATCACTTAATCACACAAAATAAAAGTACAAGCAACAATAAAAATTGATGAGGTGTACATTCAGAATGCATCCGAAGATAAACTTTTCCTTTAAAAAAAAAACTAAACACTGACGTTTTAAAGTTCAACTTCATTCATCCTTTATTTACCTCGCTATAGTTAGGTGAATAGTTATGTATTTCGCTCGGCTGCAATATTTGCGTCTCGTGTTTTGAAACCGTCGATACGCTTAAGAACTATTTTTGAACTTTTGAAATTTTCTCTGAATATCTTCCGCTTGATCAGGTTTTAATACAAGCACTCACGTTAAACAACAACTTTGCAGCCTTGTATAACAAGTAACTATTTTTTTGTATACATTAATATGCATTCGGGTCTAGTACTTACGAAAAGAACTGAGTGTAGTTAATAATGTATACGCTTCTATATTTAAATTCCGATTAATTGAAAATTTGCCATTTACGAGGTTTTAATATGAAACAAACACCGTATACTGAAGGTTATTTATACTGCTTCTGCGTACTTGGAGAACAAAAATCCTTGGTTTCGATTTTTCTCGTTTAGCTCTTTCAAGTTATCTCAATATTTCGATATTTGAAGTAAATATTGTAAATGATAAATTATGTACCAATATTCATTTACAAAGAGCAACTCCTAGAATTTCTTACTCAAACTTCTCAGGGGAATTTGCCTTACGAATGAATAGTAAAGTTTAATCAATGTGTCGACTTTATTTATATATATGACGACTTCGCTTACTTAAAAAAATATTATTTAAGTTTGACACAGAGTTTGCCAAAGTGACACTTATTTTGTAATTTTAGACGAATTCTCAATGGGGCAGATGTGTCAGACAACTATAGATTACCAGCAGGTCCATTCAGAACCTTACGATAACTCTGTTGTCGACCGATTCGATAAGATATCGTACGATTTATTTTAATTTTTATTCACAATAACCGAATCGAACGTCAAACTGTCGTATTCGAAACCGAACCGCAATGACGTCGAGCCCGTACGATTATCCGTACTTCTCGACTGGCGAAGGCTACAAACGTTATTCAGAACACTGTTATCGAATGAAAGTTACCGAACGTCCTATTGTTTACAAAGCAAGAATGTAACATGGAAATCTTTTATTATTTTAAATAAAATCTGGATTTTGTTCAATTTTATTAATTTATTTCAATGCGAGACTAATACATTCCAAATATTAGGCCTTTAAAGTCTTAAAAATGTATATAAAAGGATTTCATTTCTCTTACAATCTATATTCGCCGACTAACTTCGTAAACGTTGGATAACGATATCGTATCCGAATTGGAGTCAGACGTTTAACTCGAATGTTCTGAATAGTTCGGAAAGTGCCCTTCGATTCGAGAACGATATACAATCGAACGGTTCGGTTAAGATATCGAAGAGTTCTGAATCGGGCTCCGGAGTCAAACTTTGTTGACTTGCCTGTGTTAGGAGTACTAGAGCAACATTATCTTCAGGGTAAACCGTTGGAACATCAAAGTCGGTTAAAAAATATCGTCGGTATTTAATATTCTTAGTTTCGTAGAAAGGGCGCAAGCGCCAATTTCGAAAACACATTCAGGGTAACATTTTAATTTTCCACGACTGTTATAAAGATATTTACGTACTATTTTAAATTCAATGTTAAAACTTCAACTTAATTAAAAGCAAAATTTAATTTTAAAACGGCGCGTAAATATTTTAAAACGGTCATTAAAACCTAAAACAAGCTCCCCTGAATTTTTTTCGAAATGGCGCTTTCGCTCTTTCTACAAAACACCAATGTAATATACGCTATATATGTATAATCGCGTAGATCTAATATTCGGCTATCAGCGGCTGACAACTGTAAAGGTACCTGGCCGGGTGAAAAAAACTTTCATACATATCGTACACATAGCGCCACGGCTAAAAAAGTCGTTAAAAACCAAAACAAAAGATCTGCAACGAACATATATGAAAAATTCGTAAGGTCTGCCGGTTCGTTCCGTAGCTCAGTTGGGAGAGCGTTAGGCACGGTATGCTGAAGGTTCTGATTCAAACCCAGTCATTTCGTGGCAGTAGAAAAACATTGTGATACTCAATAAACCTAATATTACAATTTTTCAATCAGTTCATAAAAATAAACTTCGGTAGGTATCTTGTTGCATGTTCACCGATATCATGCACGAAAACTTCTTAGGCCCTTTAAGCGTCAAACACACCGAGAGCAGGTGCGTGTTGGGCGCGGGTCGGGTCAGAACCCCGGCGGGTCTAACACGGTGTGTCCATATAAATACACGGAATCATATCCGTCGCAGCCCCGACCCGACTTGCGCCCGACCCGCACCCGACCCGTACCCGCTCTCTGTGTGTTTCACGCTTTACTTATTTTCTGAAGAACCCACTCACCGTCAATAAGATTGGATTTATAGTAATAGGATCTCAGAGCCTCGTTAGCAGAGGGTTGAAGATAAAGAACATTAGATGTTGAGTACATCTTCACATCTAAAGAGGCTGAGAACACGACACTCTCAAACTATTGTATTTCAACCCGAAAGTATAATTCGTACCCTTGATATAATAAACCAACATCTCATCATCATCGATATCTACAACGCGCGGGGAGGCTCCTTTCGTGCACCTTTTTCGTATTTAAAAATAAACATTGGTCTTAAGTTTTAAACCAGTAATTAATGAAAATTGTTGTGTACGTATGTTTTTCCTGTATTTTTTTAAATAATATGTTCGTACCTACGGTACAATGAAGCTTCTTGTGATCATAGGTACCTCATAGTTGCTTTTTTCACATGCAAGACAAAAATAATTCGAAATACAATTGCCCATGGTCCACCCAGGTAGATATAGGTGAACCACGGGAAGAAATAATTGCCCGTGTCCATCCAGGTGAACCAGCCAGGTGGTCCACGGGCAAGAAACAATTTATCTTCAAAACCTACAAGAAATATTTTCTCAGGGGTAAAGTTTAAGATAATTGGTATCATGCCTGCGGCATCACAGTAGATTTACTCAAATATTTTGTATGCCCGTCAAAATATACATAATTTAATTAAGAAAGTAGATATCCATAATATTAGCGGTTAAAGTATGAAATTGCCGTTTGGTAGTGAAAAATTAAAACATTTTTTTTGGTAAGATAAAATAAATTTGTTTAATCAAAGTATTTACCCTCGTTGTCTGTACATTTCTGCCATCTAATCGGACGGTCATTTAAACCTTTGTAATAGAACTCTGGGAAACTGGACTCCACAAGCTGTGTGAAGGCATTTTGTACTGCTTCCTGGGAATAATTTTTTCCCGTGCAAAAAATAGTCCAAATCGCAGAAAAAATAGTAGTCTATGTAGGATGACGGATGGTTTGTAACTGCAGGTCTTGTAGTGTTAACTGTTTCTCTAGCAGTGTGAGTTCTTGCGTTATGTGGCAATAATGGTGAAGCTGTTTTGCTTCGAGTTTCGCCGTCATTGTTCAAATGCCATAATGTCATATTGATTGTGGGTATTCTAACATCTAACATTAAACCGTTAATTCTTTGGTAGTTTGATACGGATCGACTTCCATCATCACCTTCAATTCATCATTATTTACCTCAGTTACTGGTATTCTTCGTGCCTCATACTTTAAGTCGAAATTTCGAAAATTGTCGAAAAATGCTCTCCAAACACCGCATTAACATTACGAGCAGTTTCTGCTGCGTTAACCCCATGTGGGAATTCGAAAATTACTCTGATTTTCGCCGTATCCATTTTCACGTTAATGTGGTCTGTGCGTTAAAAGCTGAATGTAAAAGCAATTGAAAGTCGAACAATCAAATATAATCCATGTTTTTTAAATTAAGAATATTTAAGTTTTCACGTGAAATAAGTTTCATTCTGGAATTTGACACCATGCAGGTTTAATTGTAATTCAAAGTGGCTAGTACGATAAATCGGCGTATTTCATATATAAACCCATGGTACCACGATTTCGTTTAACTAAGATAAATGATTTTTTATGGGGAATTGTATAAATGGTGTGACCAATTGGATGCGTATATGAGGTCTTGGCCTGTAACGGCGTTAAATCGCGAAGAGTGGAAAAAGGGTAAGGAGGCCTGTGGTGGGACGGTAATGGCTGAAAAATGAAAATGAAATGTATGTATATGTTTTTACAATAAGATTCCTGAGCATATACTAAAATTATCATTTCTTAAGTACAAAACTTACATTAAAAGTATTTTAATTGAAAAGTTATATTACAAAATTGAAGCCTACGGATTCGATAAATATGCAAAGACGACATGGGTCTAGAGATTATTCTATAGCATTTAAGTTTACGAGTATGTTGAAAAGAGCAATCGCTAGAGTTTCTTGCTTATTCTTCTCAAGGAAGTTAGCACTGTGAACATGTAGCTTAGAAAATTACGTTTTCAAGTGTAAATTTTTTTTACCTAAGGAATAAATGTCTCTTTGACTTTGAAAAAACAAATTATATACATATGAAGTTTTCTCTACTATTTAAACAGAAAAAAGTTATGGACCAATTTCGTTCGTATATTTTTTGCGCCTGTTGATAAGCGCCAGGCCTATCCATAACAGTTGCAGTGTGACTTACAGCTTTGAGTTGCCCGTCACCCTGAGACATAACTTGACAAATTCTAGGAGTGATTTCACGTGAATCCTTAGAGCGTTTGAGCACTACGTCTGATCCGTATCAGTGGATCTACTACTCTCGTTCTAGTTCGACATTCCAACCGAAACAATTACTGTCAAATAAACAATACACGACCAAATGAAAAGACAATGTCTCTTTGTTTCCCGTGGTACTACCAGCTGAACTACTAGTGGTTACACGGGCAATAATAATCTCCCGTGTAAGGGCGCGTTCCCACTATGTCGTCACGTTTTATTACCGTTGGACGACTGTCGTGTCTAGCCTGTTCCCATATCACGACTATCTGTCGTGGACGATTTTTTATCGTTGAACGATTGTCGTAACTAGCTGTTCTCACTAGATCATGGCGACAATTTATCGTTTCACGACAGCCTCCTTGCCCATCTCTGGCTACGACCCAACGCTACTGAAAAGCGAGCAGAGGGCGCGGGGTACGAGAAGGGAGGGCATGGAGCAGAATACGTGCGGACAGCGATAAATAAAACGTGACGACGATAGGAGCTGCGACAATCTGTCTTCACGTTTTTATCGTGACGTTTTTTTATCGTCTGACGACTGTCGTTCTAGCTGTTCCCACTGTGACGACAGTTTGTCGTTGTAACGATAAAAAATCGTGAACGACAGTTAATCGTGTCGTGCTATATGTGAACAACTTCATTTTAATATACAAGCCACGACACTGTAAACGGCACGACAATCTGTCGTCACGACATAGTGGGAACGCGCCCTTAGTTACACAGACAGACCTAGTATTATCACGGGTATGTTAAGTATGAAGCTTCATTCGCATCTTGCGTCTTTTATTTTGCCGAGTTTTACTTATTTATAATACTCGTAATTACGTACAGTAATTGTTTCGGATTTTTCTACGTATGTCGGACTTAGAAAGGGAGTAGACCCCCAGTTCCGAATCCGAGAAATGACGCTCGGAAATGTCACTTGGATCATTTTATCTCTAGGTGTTCAAGCGATGTTAGTATTTTCTTGGATACGAATCGGATTTAGTGCACAAGCGACATCCGAAGTGAGTCCGAGTTTTCTAAATTTACATAGTCTTGGTTTCGGAACAAAATAAATGCGAACCGGATGCAGTGCGCAATAGCCCTTACCCTTCGAAACTAGAACGCAGTAATGTGAGTATTACTGCTTGGCGGCTGAAATAGTTTCCTGAAAAGTTGTCATTTTGCAGTTGTGTCCTCATTACACCTAGAGTGAGACTTATCAATAATCATAGCGCAATAACATGATAAGTACTGTACTATAACGACTCATTTCCTGGTACAGGGTATATGAATTTTGTTATTTTTAAATTTTTCAATTACACATTTCATAAGTCTCATATTGATACTAAAGTATATTAGATTTCATAGGTACAAACCCACCATTCACCACTCCATCCCCACCACCCACATCATCAACGCAACTAGCACGTGCATCGTATGCCAGTGTTGCTGCAGGAAAACGTATCCGCTTCACTAGAACTGTTCAAGTTCGACACAGTCAACGGTTAACCAAGACTATTAGAACTCCTACCAGGCCATCCAGAAGAACGGTAAGTAACCACTTAAAACAAAGGGTAGTCAACTATTACTATCCAGGTGCTACTTTTAGTCAAATTATTATAAAAAAGAAGTAAATAGTAGCATTGACGTGTTCTTGAGAATTCATGAGAAGTGTGGGTGTAAATTCATACTAAGTGCATTCCCTTACTGCCCTAACCTAGGCATCGCTCGTAATAAGTATATATATAGCATAAATTCGCATATTCATAATTTGACTTGCCGTCATAGTGACATTATATTTTGTTTTGACATTAATAAGTTCGTAAGGAATTTCAAACTTTTTGAGGATAATTTACTTTTACCCATAAGGTATCTAAGACATGTAGCTAGTTTGCTATCTTTTAATGTTAAGGACGCTGTTATAGAAGATACAACACAGTCCCACGACAATGCTCCTACTTTGAGTAGCAACAGTATACTTTTTACTAACCATAATTTAAACTGAAAAACAGGACAACAGAAAAGTCTTATCGTTTCCATGTAGTACGTACATCAAAATATTCAAGGCTTTTCTGGCAAAACATTAGAAATAAGTCTTTTTTTGCACGATGTTTCCGTTGACGTGTTTTGTGTTACAGAACACTGGCTGAAAGACTACGAAGCAATTAACAACATAGAAAATTATGTGATAGTCAGTTCGTTCATAAGAAAGAGGTGAAGTAGAGGCGGATTCATGATTATTATTAAACGTAACTTAAAATTTAAAGAGCGTAAGGATATTACAGATCTTTCTACTGATTTCATTAGATTTCAAAATAATATCGGCAATAGTTTCAATTCCCTACCCCATATACCGGAGGTTCCAAATACTTTACATAACACGATATTTGGTTTAAATAAAAATGAATTTGATAATGTATTTAAATCGAAAACATTAACTTTCCATAGAGAGACTAAATTCAACGACTGGGCAACAGTAGGTATTCATAAGAATAAGTCTCGTTTTTATGGGCTATATGCTATGAAAACTTATAATACTAATTCCAATTACATAGAATATGTTACAAATTATTCAAATATATTTAAAAAAGTGTGTGTAGCCGCTAAGGTTAAGTTTCAAAGCTACAAAATTAGACTGTGTTGTGTGATTAGTTTGTGGCAGTTTATTTCATTTCCGCCATGTTAATCCACAAGATATCATAAAAACTTTTAAATCAATACATGTTAAAAAAACTGAAGATCTCTGGGGCATATCAACTAAAGTTATAAACTCAGTTACTGATCTAATTTCCCCACATTTAGCTGTAGCTTTCAATAGGTGCGTTAACGAAGGTATTTTTCCCGTTTTAATTAAATACAGCACGGTTATTCCCTTATTCAAAAGCGATAGGAAAGGTGATCCTAGCAACTATAGGCCCATTTCAATTTTATCAGCTTAAAGTAAAATATTCGAAAAGGTTATGCTGACTCAATTACTGTCCTATTTCGGTAGGAATCATATTTTTCATAGTGAACAATACGAATTGACTAGTGGTAGATCGACTCGAGATGTGGGGCTAGCGTTACCAAAACACATATTTAATGCTTGGGAGCGTTACCAAAACACATATTTTGAGGTTTCAGAACTCTATTGGTGTTTTCTGTGAACTCTCGAAGGTATTTGATTGCGTTGACCATACTACTCTTCTTAGGAAGCTGGAACATTACGGTGTGAATGGCGAGGCGTCGGAACTTGTCTCGTCGTATCTCAAAATTCAGATACAAGACATAAATGGAGTGACTTCTTTCGGTTCTCCGGTAAAAATGGGTGTTCTGCAGGGCTCAATACTTGGACCTTTCTTATTTCTTATTTATATTAGTGATCTGCCATTCTTTGTTAAGGGTCATTGCGAAATAGTATTGTTTGCTGATGACATATCCTTGATTTTTAAAACGGACAAACATGACTTTAACTGTGACCATATTAATGATACCCTCTCTAAGGTAGTTTATTGGCTTAATGCTAACAATTTATTGCTTAACATCAAGAAGACAAAATGTGTTAAATTTGAATTACCTAACGTAAAATCGTCTAGTCCAAGCATAGAAATAAACGGAGACAAGTGAGTGACCTTAGATAGTAAACTTCAATGGTTTCCACAAATATCTTCCCTGGCTAGCAGATTAAGCTCCGCTGCATACGCAGTCCGCAGAATATGTGAGCTTAGCGATGTTAGTACTGCTAGACTAGTTTACTTTAGTTACCTACTTCCATAGTATAATGTCCTACAGGATGCTCATGTGGGGTATCATATGGGCGGTAGATATTCTAAACATATTTGTATTGCAAAAACGAGCGATTCGTTCTGTGTACCGTCTAGGCTCTCAGGTTTCTCTCAGAGAAAAGTTTAAGGGGACTGGTATCATGACTGTGGCATCACAGCACATTTACTAAAATATTTTACATCCCCGTAAAAATATACATTATTTCAATAAGAAAGAAGATATCCATAATATTAACCTTAGAGCTAAGTCCAAACTCATGGTACCTACCACGATTTCGTTCAACCAAGGTGAACAACTCTTTTATGGGGAACTGTATACGTTTTTAAAATAAGATTCCGGAGCATATATTAAGTTTATCATTTCCTAAGTTTAGAAACTACATTAAAAATATTTTGATCGAAAAGTCATATTACAAAATTGAAGACTACGTGTTAGGTAAAGATGTATGAAACACGACTCCAGAATCCACACAAATTTGATTCAAAATGTATTCCATAGCATTTAAGTTTATTTTGAAAACAGCAATCCCTAGAGTTTCTTGCTCGTTCTTCTAATATACATTGATCCCTTGAACCTTGCCATCTAATTTCTTTGTCCTTTGTTGTATTCTTGTTTATACATATAGAGTACTCGTGAAAATTTTTAAAGGCGATATGCGACTCGAGTCGTAAGTTAACTATGATAAAGCCGAATTAAATTTTAATATGACGTATTAACTACGTGGTTAACCAATTGTATCCATTAAATCATCAACATTGTAAGGATTACGCCAACTGATTTCATATTACTCCTAGCTCTCGGCGTATTGGGTACGTATTTGAAATTAATGTAGAGCGTTGCCGCACTCGGTGAGTAGTGCCGTCTGGAATGTGGCGTCTTTTCAAGTGCATTCGGTGAATTGAAATATGTTTTACAGTTTCCTCGTAGATTTTATGAGCTCCGATTTTTACGAGTGTAATTTAGTAGCAAAGTTTCCTGTAGAAACTTTAAAGTATTTGCTGTGAAGGATTGAACATTTCTGCATTAAAGTTTTTCAATCATACAGCGACGTGACTACGTTAGGTATTTTACAAATACAGTAGCCGTCTTTAAAACATGTCTTATTTTAAATTCTTTCACATGATTTGTTTGTAACTTTCATACATAATTAACATAATCGTTAGGCGTACCTCACATATTCATTCAATATTTTATTTTTATAATACCAAGTGACGGAACGAACAAGTCGTGCGCCTGGTAAGCAACACGCCTATCCATGACAGTGGCAGTGCCTTCTCAGAGCTTTAAATTGCATAGATCTAAGGGGCACTGCCGATGTGCCCGTCACTCTGAGACATAAGCCGACAAGTCCCATGGACTGTAACTCCATGGACGAACTCTTTTGTAGTAAGTAGCTCTACTGCTACAAATTTCTTTTGTGTATAAATAATAATAACGCACACACTCAACATAGCCCCGCACTAGGGAAACCCTGTGTCGCGGGTGCCATGGACACACACATAGACAACCACAAATTACTCCCAAACTCACCAGAGATATAAATGTAGGCCATACACATATTTCTCCCGGCCTGGAAATCGAACCGAGGATCCCTGCATGGTAGTCCGGCATGGTAACTGTTCGGCCACGGAGGCAGTTAATAATAAATAGTACCATATTACATTTAAAGCGGACAAACCATAGGTTTTCTCAATGAAAATTGGAGATTACCGTCTAAAGACATTGGCGCCGTCAAAAATGTCTTCTGGTCGTCGTTAATGCGTTTTCGACCGCAGAACATCTGAACTTTACTACATAAGACTCCAATGTATGGTATTGCTTTGACTATCCGTATGCTTCAATCCGGAACGCAGTAGCGCCCCTTTGCATTAGAATTAGGTACGATGATAGCACCTACATACGCATAAATCTGTATATATACTATATACAGATTTATGCGTATAAATCTGTATCATATAAATCTGTACATACGCATAAATCTGTATATATACTATATACAGATTTATGCGTATGTGTATATATAACTAATTTTTTTTTTCACATACAAGGCTCTAGTTAAAATAATCAAATGAATCAATCAAGCGACTCATCCCCTCCCTAATGCATTAAACGAACTCGCTCATAAAATTAGGAATTTGAATCAAGCCGAAGTGCGAACAAGTGGCGCAAGGGGCGCGTATTTAATAGGACCTAATTTATACCAGAATAGAATAATAAGCTGACGCGGTAAGCGCCCTAAACAGATACCTATGTAGCTATTACTGAGAGCTACATTTGTATCACTTTACTATGTGACTATTTGGATTGTAACTTACACTTAGTTAGCAAACTCACTAACGAAGTTAAAGCCGTTTGAAAAAATGTATATCGTATACTATATATACGAATCGTACGTATACTATATATCGAATACAGCGGTTTTCTTGTAAAATTTCGATGTAAGTTTGTGTTTTTTTTCTATCCTGAAAATTTTTAGAAATCGTTTCCACATCACAATACGGTAATCAGTGTATATCTTCAATTTTACTGTATTTTTTTTTCAAAGGGTTAATTCAACACTTTCATTGTTATGTGGAATGAACCAAAGTCATTTGAGGTTGTGTAGACTCTTAAATAGGGGAGTTATAAAAGGTTGCACATACATAATTTGTTTTATGCAGTTAGTATTATTTTTATTACTTCCATATGATAAAAACAACTTTAGACGTATGATCAAATGGTCTGGATCAAGTGGCCTTATTATGCTAAGGTTTCCAATTTATCACAGAATCCATCATGCTATTATTTGATGATGGGTTCTGAGATGAAATTATAATTAGCATTACTTAATGATTAATTCTAAATCCATTTACACATCATTATTTTCCAGTTCTATTCCATGTAGTAAAATGTTATTTTAAACACTTGCTCCTTGTTAAAGAGTTCGTCCAGGGAACTACTGCCATCTTACTTATTTCTGCTGTCAAGCAGTAGTGTGACCGTTGCTGCGTTCTGGTTTAGAAGGGTAAGGTTGCTGGTGAAATTACAGTCACATGGGACTTATCAACTTGACGGGCGCAGTGGAAGTGCCCCTCAGATCTTTGCGATTTAAAGCCCTGAGTGGCACTGCAAGTGTTATGGACAGACCCTTACCACCAGACGCACGGCTTGTTCTGTACTGTCGCTATGTGTGTCATTTGAAGTTTGAAAGTTTAATATTTGGAAATAATACAAAACAAACATAATTTTCTGATTATTTTCTCTATTAAGGTATTGGAACACCACATGCAATACTTTAACTTAATTTTTGCGTTGGTTACATTAGCAGTATTTTTTCGAAATTTTCGTACTGTGACATTAATTTTTTTATTTTTTATGCACACACCAATAGCCCCGCACTAGGGGAACAATGTATCGCGGGTGCCATGGACATACACGTAGGTAGACAACCACAAATTACACCCAAACTCACGAAAGAAACAAATGTAGACCATACAAATATTTCTCCCGGCCCGTGAATCGAACTCGGCAGTCCAGCATGGTAACCGTTCGGCCATAGAGGCAGTTATCAAATAAGTAAGGGTTAGTTTTTTATCACGTTACGATTTTATTTCAATATTATTTTGAATTCGGTTTAAAATGTTGCTATATGTATTGATTTAATGCATGTGACTGTACACATAACAGATAGGTAACGGGAAACTAAAGTTCAAACTATCAATAACAATCATGAACTTGCAATTTAGTTTATTCAACATGGTGGTTTAACTACGGTTACAAACAATAAAGGTATAGGTAATAGGTAAACTGTGAGTAATGTCGTAGTCAACTAGTAGGGTTTCGTGTTTACAAAGGTAATAGAATTGCAAACCTCAACCGAACAGGGTAAACAAATCAAGTGAAATTGTCGCTTGTTACGTACCATGCCAGTTTCCGCCGCCAAGCAATAATGTGAGCATTACGACGCTCCGCTTTTGAAGTGAAATTATAGGCTCATAGAACGTGTCAATTTATATATAAAGGTGACTAAACTTTGCGACGTAAAGCTCTAAGTGGCACTCCAAGTATTATGGATTGGTTGGCGTGTCGCTTACCATCAGGCGCAAAAATCGATACCTTTTTCTGTTTAAATAATAGAGAAAATTGTATATATATGAAAATTTATTTTTTATATTGACCTTTTTTATAGATGCGCCTAGTACTCGTTTGCTACTCGGTACTCGGTGTACTCGGCCGTTTTTTTACTACTCGTACTTGGCCGAATAACTCGGTTCATGAGAACTCGGTTAAACAATCGGAACATGAGGGACTCGGTTAAAATAAAGCATTACAGCTTATATACATAATAAAGTAAAACCAACAATAACTTTAAAATAATCAAAAGAGATATTACTACAAATTGTAGACAATTGTAATAATTTGTAGCAATTTAGTAATTTAAAAAGAAAGTTTACATTATTAATATTTAAAATTGAACAACGGCAAGCTATGATGTAGGAATAACATAGCTTTCTGCGCGTTCAGGTAGTCTGTTACTTTTTCTTCATACACGTTCGAGCTAACTGTGCTAGTTTTGGATATATTGTTTTAAGTCCTGCCCACAGGACTCTGCTCTCACGACATTAAACTTTCATTGCCATATCGGTACAATTCTAGAGCAATGGGACTTTCGCATTCCGGTTGTAATGAACCGAGTAACTCGGCCGAGTACTCGGCTCGGCAAAACTTGTACTCGGTATATATATATATATATATATATATATATATATACATATACATATATACATACTTACACACACACATATATATATATATTTTTTGTACATTGTATTGTATTGTGTGTATATATATATATACAATACAATGTACACATGAAAACGTCATTTTTTAAACTACACGTTCAGCTCTAAGCGTTAAGTTGACATCGTTCAAAAAAAAAAAAACGATTTTTGCTTTTTTCAACATAAACTTAAATGCTATAGAATAATCTCTAGACCTATGACGTGTTTCCATACATATTTATCAAATACGTAGTCTTCAGTCTTGTAATATGACTTTCTAATTAAAATACTTTTAATGTTAGTTTTAAACTTAAATAATGATTTTAGTATGACCTCCTTAATCTTATTGTAAAAACGTATACATACAATTCCCCATAAACAAAAATCATTTACCTCGAGGAGTCCGTAAAAAGTTGCGGACTAGCGGTTACACATAGTGAGTTTTACCAGCGCGTCGTTTATCGTCTACCTGTACACACACGCGCGACTTAAGTGTATTCACAATGCATAAATACTGGCAATATACTGCCGCAATTTATCGCGTTACGCGATATGACCTTGACGTGAACTGCGACATTTTGACGCGCGACGCAAATCAAAAGCTTGATTCAGGTAAGCTTTTTATCGTAAATTGCGGCATATGAGCGATGACGAACTGTCTCTGTCGCCTATATGGCGGGATACTTTTTTTTTTGTTATAATTTAAAGTGTTTTTTGTGAATGGAATTTTTAGTTTCATAAGTGGATTTAGCGAATTCGAAATTCTAGCTGCTTAGTAGTAAAAATAACATACAATGCCAGAAATTATATACATTCACTAACAAGAAACAAAAATTTCGTATTACTAACCTATAAACATACCAACAAAACTCACAAACGTCAAAAATACGACGTCTCTTTATAACTATTGCGCATTCCCTATCAAATCGCACTCAATAGATTGCCACCGCAATGTGTAAAATTGTCGCAATTCTATATTGTGCCTCATTTCTGTATTATGAATCCACCTTTAAGCAGAGTTACAATCGCGATGAAAAACGTTTTTAATGATTCAACGTAAGCATCTATGCAGTCGCTCGTTTGTATCGATGAAATCGCGCGTTTGCATCGATGCAACTGCCTATAAATCGCAAGTGCCGCGAAGAAATCTCGCGGTTGTATTGCTGCTAAAAGTCGTCGTATGCAACAGCTTTAAGATAGCGACCCGTTCGAGTAAAAGGGAACCTGCTGTGTTTACTCAACTCCAAAACTCTCAAACGAATTCTCTCCTTGAAGAATAACGTCCCGACTTCAAGATAGCATCTTTTCCATTCTGATTTCATACGGCGAACGCTATTCAAATTTGAAAAATTGTAATGTAAAAGTCTGCACCGGCGTGCTTAGCCTTTCAAATGCACTATTTTCTATTTGCTTTCCTACCAGTACCTAGGAACACTTAAGATAACGGAGGTTTTCCTTTCTACGTAATATGCTCTAACATAAATCATAAAAAAGGTGTATTTTTTGTGACACCAAAGAATTAAGAGTTGTTTGAAAACTAGTTTGGTAATTTTATACCTACTTTTCAAAGTCTTGACATCTTGAAGGTAAGAAGTAAAGGTCAAACCGTACTCCATTAAGTATTTTTCCTTCGAGGTACGGTGGACAACCGCGGAACACAGAGCAACGTCAATCTGTTTGTGGTGCGCACGGGCTGACGCTGACATCAGTTGTTGGCGCTCCCCGTGCGGCGAATTTGCCGTGCTTACAACGTGACCACGAAGCGTAGTCTCACGTTACTAAATTGTCTGGTCGCTGAAGTCCAGAATGCTAACATGTTTTACGATAGTATTAGCAAATTAATTTGTAAAGCAAATCTAGCGAATAAAATATGTATGTAGTATAAGAAATTAGGATTTTTTTTTTTAGGCGTTTTGGTTATTGCTGTAAGTTTACACTGTATATTTATAAATAAATAAATTAAGAAGCAAGGCATCATTATCTAACCAGACTGTTAGAGCCCTATGCTCATAGCGTATTTTATACGCACCGACGAAGCGACGCGCGTATACGCGTATACGTGCCGTAGATGCGCTGTATCGCGCATTTTTATAAGAGATAGTTTTAATTTTAGTTTTGTTTGTTAATTTCAGTTAATTTTTGAAATAATGCAATTACATGAAATTCTATATAAGCGTCTCATTTGCAACACGATGTTTGCGCGCATTTGAATCAATTCACTACAGCGCGTCAGCAGCGGCGCGTATGCGCGCACATTACGCGCGTTTACGGTGCGTATAAAATACACCGTATGAAAAGGCTCTTAGATATCCCGTATCGTACCCTTGGTATAATAAATACTGATCATATGTCGAAAGGTTTTAACCCATGAAAGTCATTAAAATAACATCGAACTATACGAAATAAACTATGTATATGTGTATTATTATATGGTCATCAACCAACATGATCATAGTTTTGCCAAAATGGCACTAAAATTTTTTTCCTTGTTTTTGATAGTTTGTTCCATAATTTACTTGTAAAATGAAAAGTTTTGCTGTCGTGCTTGTTGTTGAGGAATTATATTAATAAATCACAACAATTCATCATTCCTGAGGTGACGACAGCAAAAGTTTTTATTTTACAAGTAAATTTTAGAGCTAATAAGCAGAGAAAAATATTTTGGTGCCATTTTCGCAAAACTATGATCATGTTGGTTGACACGTTATTGCTTATCACCATCCACGTGAGATTTCATAATTTTCTTATTAGAGCATAAAAAGTTATCGACAATTTTATTCGTAGAATCTTTTGAACCTCTCTCCTGAAAAGTTGTCAATTTGCGGATGTGGCCTTATTACGCCAAGGCAGTGATATGGGATAAGTTTTTTTTTGCTCACTCGAGTTGACTCGACTCGGTGTCTGACAGAGCAATCGCGAGTGGCGGGTAGCGATAGCGATGCGGCGTATATTCATACGAACTCGAACCGACGATTCACCGAGGCTTGGGGCTCGATCGGCCGGCCGACCGCGATTCGAGCTTCAATGCTCCGAAGGTCACCGAACCGACCGAGTGAGAACGACTAGCGGATATACGAACGAAGTATTCGGCTCGGCGGGGCCGAATATTTGATACCAAACCGATCTAGATCAAGTTCATAAAAAAGTAGCCAGAGTTTACTCGTTGTGGGAGTAACTCGACTTAAATAACTCAACTCGCCAATGTTACGATATCATCAATGCTTGAGTATCCTCCACGCTGGTCCAATACCTAAAGATCTAATGACCAAAAGCCAATGCTTTTTCTAAATGTACATACATAACTTAGACAATAATGTCATAGGTAACATCCTACCATCAGAGATCCGAACAGATAACCTCTCAATTGAGAAGTAACCAGAGATGGGCAAGCGCCCGGGTTTTAGTGCAGAGCTTTAATTCGCAAAGATCCGAGGAGCACTGCCACTGCGCCCGCCACCCTGTGACATATGTTGACAAGCCCCATATGCCTGTAATTTCCTCAGCACCCTTACCCTTCAAAACCGGAACACAGTAATGCTGGCATTACTGCTTGGCGGCAGAAATAGGTAATGTGGCAGTACTTCCCAGGATGTACTCTTTCACAGGAGCTCTATTGCTACTATTTGTTGATTGTTCAAATGTAATAATGGTATTATGACATAATCTCAGTACAGAGTACTAAAAAAACCGACCTCAAAAGTACGTGGAATTACATATAGTTGCCAAGTTTTGTTGAAATCGGTTACCGGAAAGTGCGCAAACCCGGATTCATCCCCTAGTTCGCCACTATACCGGACTTGACACAGGAGATAATAAAAATCGGTTCTCACTGCCCAAAGTATATTTAGAGAAAAACGTCTTGAATTAAAGAATAGCAAAATCAACCATTAAAATAATCGTTCGTTATTCTAAAATTCAGGCGCTATTTATAAAAATGAATCTCCATGCGTGAACAGCCACCCTTAGAGGTGGATGATTTTCTTCAAAATTCAATGGGACCACTATGAAGGTACCCTCTTTCCAACAAAAAAGAAGCATAAAAATTGGTTCACAAGTACCGGAGTTATCGCGTAACATACATACAAAAACAAAAAACATACAGTCGAAATGAGAACCTCCTCCTTGTTGTAGTCGGTTAAAAATGTTTATTACTTGCTCTCATTTGTCGCCTTTGTATTAAATCGATTCGCTTGAAGTTCGCATTGAAATGAATCGACATAAAAAATCGTTAGTTCGTATACACTTGAATCGATTTCATAAAAATCGAATCTTTATGCATTCCTAGTAATAAGTGAGAGTCCAGAGGATTGCAAGGTGGGTATTATGCTAAGTTGTCTCTTTTTCGTCTAAAAAAGGTTTTTCCACTGCCCATTGTCTCCCACTGAACTACCACTTAATACCGCTGTATTGAATTATTTTCTAATCAACGATTGTCACTTGTTACTTTCTACAGTAGGTATAACCTTGGTTCTTCCGTTATTTCAGGGCCATTTCACGCGTCATGGTCACGGGTTGGCTGGTTAACGGCGGTTGACATCTTTAAGGACACGCTTATTTGTCTACCCTCTTTCGCTGTCGATGACAACCCTCATCTCGAAATACCGAGGGAAGAATAAAAGTCTTACTGTTATAATAGTCTATTGTTAGCTATTATACTTATTGCGAACTAAACACATAATGTGATTTGGTCGTTGAACGATTTAATCGGTTTAATATAGAAATATTATTTTAAATCAATTATACTCGCTTCAGCATATCGATTAAAAACTAAATTTTTTGTATTCTCTGTGGTAGGACACATCTTGATTCGAATTTGTACTGGTCAGTAAGATTAATACGAAATAAAAAGATTTAAGACTTGATTAGTGTTTCCTTGATAGGAATAATCTCCTAAAGGTCCGAGCAGTGATATATTTAGCTAACACTATTATAACATAACAATACTTTTATTTTCTCCCACATCAGATAGGTACAGAGTACAGTACATATTATACATTGAGTTTCAATATTCAATTTTGTAAAAGATAGCAGCCTAAACTTGGATACCCTGTGCCTCAGGTCTCCTCGACTCTCTCTTGAGTATACAGTTCATTTATTTTACATATAAGGTGTAGTTAAATTACATTAGATTTAATTACTAGTAATGTTAGTACAAGTAATTTGTTTTATTTGTATGTGTGTAAAAGATATTGTTATATGTATAAAATAATATGTTGTTATATGTTATTGAGAATTCTTGAATTCTCTGTTGTTTTTCTAAATCTTCCGTATATTGCAAACATTATAAAAATCTTTTTTTTTTTTCATTATACCAAGTGACGTGATGAACAAGTCGTGCGTCTGGTGTTAAGCGACACGCCTGTCCATAACAGTTGCAGTTGCAATAAATCGCAAAGATCTGTGGGATACTGCCACTCTCAAACTCTTTAACAAAGAGCTCCACAGCTACCACGCTACAAAACCCCACTGCTCATTATTCCTGTGATTGCACCTGTTTAAGAAGCACAAAATTAAAATTGTATGATATTGTCGCATTTAAAACTAGTTACAAAAATGGTGAGAAGTCTTTGTAGAAAGTAAATTAAGCAAGCATGTCACATTCCTTACTACCAGTGAAGTGTGATGTCGTTGAGTGCGCTTGACACCTGCTCTTGCGCCTGTTTATAAATAAAGGCATTTCCTACAAAGTTGACTAGTCATGCACAACACACACTCAGGACAACCAGAAATCTTTATTTTCGTAGATGGATAATATGAGTATTTCAATAACATTAAAAATTGCAACCTATTAATAATAATAACGTACACACTCATAGCCTTGTACTGGGGAAACCCTGTATCGCGGGTGCCCCATGGCACTAATGTAATTTCTTTTTGTCTATGTGTGTGTCCATATACACGCATAAACAAAAAAAAATTACACCCAAACTCACGAGAGAAATAAATGTAGGCCATACAAATATTTATCCCAGCCCAGGAATCGAACCCGGGCCAAAGAGGCAGTTAATGAGTTAAAGAATTAAATTGTAAACAATTTAAAATAAAATTGCGTGATTTGTTATTTTGTCAATGCTACTACAAAATCGATGAGTTTTTACTTGATAACATCAAATGCAAAATTTAACTATTGTATGTTATATTTTTAACCGACTTGAAAAAAAGGAGGAGGTTCTCAATTCGACTGTATATTTATTTTTTGTATGTATGTTGCGCGATAACTCCGGTATTTGTGAACCGATTGTCATGATTATTTTTTTGTCGGAAAGAGGGTACCTCCATGGTGGACCCATTTAATTTTGAAGAAAATCATTCACCTTTAAGGATGGCTGTTCATGCATGAAGATTCATTTTTATAAATAGCGCCTAAATTTTATTATAAGGAGCAATTTTTTAATGGTTGATTTTGCTATTCTCCAATTCAAGGCGTTTTTCTCTCAATATACTTTGAGTAGTGAGAACCGATTTTTATTATCTCCGTGTCAAGTCCCGTATAGTGGCGAACTATGGCATGAATCCGGGTTTACGCACTTTCCGGTAACCGATTTCAATAAAACTTGGTAATAATATGTAATTAATTCCACGTACTTTTGAGGTCGGTTTTTTTAGTACTCTCTGAGATTATTGACTTCCTATTTTCTAGTTAAATACCATTGTTATTGTTTATTTATGCAATTGTTTTAATTTAATTTTAAATTCTTGCTACATCAAAAGCGAAATAAGAATTTTATAAAACGTACGATCTAATGTAATATACTTTTAAGACTACATTTTTCAGCGAATCAATATCTTGTATTGTTGTATGCCAATTAATAGTTACTTTTCATACATCCTTTTAAGAAATCCAAATATATTTTTTTCCATGTGCTCTATTGTGCAAAAATAACTAATATGCGATAATGATGTCGATGTTTAGTCATATTTCTTCATAAATTTTCGTAAAGTAACACCTGAATCTATTAATTACTTCAGTTTACATTGTCGCGGAACGGGATGGAAGCGAATTTTTGTAACGCATTTGACATAGCATAATGTACGTACTTTGTATCAATTGTGTAACGTTCAAATTAAATACGATGCCGCGCGTGTCGGGTCGGAACCCCGGCGTCTAATAATACACAGAATTAGAGGTCCCGCGAGAGTACCCGCTCTCTGTGTGTTTCACGTTTTAAACCTCTCCCCTGAAAAGGTGCCATTTTGCAGATGTGGCCATACAATTTTAAAAATGAGGGCCTTCATTTTTAAAAATGCGTTATGCATTAAAAATATACTGAACGGTTCGTGTTGCGAATAATGTGATTATTATTACTGGTTATAAGCAGTTAGGTTACGTGATTAAGAGTACGTCTGCTTGCCCGGACAACTTTGTATGGATGACGACGAAACGACGCAAAGTAAAGATTTAAAATTTCAAAAGTAAGTGGCTAGGAATCAGAGAAAAGGGTAATAGAAGGGTGGGATGACGATGAAGAAGGTCGCATCGTCACAAGCGTATTGAAATAGTGTACATTTAAAAGCTCTTCAAATGAGCTCAGTAGCCCTAAATACAAAACTTTTAACTTTATTTTTTTTTAATAATAACGCACACAACATAGCCCCGCACTAGGGAATACCTGTGTCGCGGGTGCCATGGACACACACATAGACAACCACAAATTACACCCAAACTCACGAGAGAAATGAATGTAGGTCATACAAATATTTCGCCCGGCCCGGGAATCGAACCTGGGACCTCTGCGTGGCAGTCCGGCATGGTAACCGTTCGGCCACGGAGGCAGTTAACTTTTCATCCGTTAATTTTACAAATGTGTCATGTGGGTAGTTTTAAGTAGAAACGCGGCTGCGCCCCGCGTCGTTTTTGAGTCAGAATATACGTGTCAACAAGAGTGGTTGTGTATAATTACTGTTTCCCAGTGACTCCCTCTGGCGGTAGGAAACAGTGGCGACGAGGCGGAAAAATAAAAATTCAGTCATACACGTATATTCTGACTCAAAAACGACGCGGGGCGCAGCCGCGTTTCTACTTAAAACTACCCACATAACAAAATGTAAGTCCCTATTTCACCGGAGGAGGTGCGATATACAGGTAAGGTACAGTAAAAGCTTAAATACCAGAATATATATTATTATTATCGAGAATAATTGGTGTCATTCAGTTGTTTTTTTTTTCAAATCGTTTTTCTCAATTCCACAATGTTGAGTTACGACAATATTTTGTTTCGTGTGCGACAAGTTAACTGTAGGTAAACAGTATCTTATGGAGGGGTTACAAATTACAAAGTTTTGCATCTGTCGTACAAAACACGGGTGAAATGGGAGGGTACGAAAATACACAATTCCACCACGAAAGTTCCCAAGTTATTTATTAAGTGCCGTCAGTAAATCATTGCGACAATTTGTCCGTCCGTTTCGTGGGGAGAGTACAAAGAAAATGTTAAGGGTTCACCGACCACGGAACTCCATTCAGCGTTGTACTTGTTACGAATTTCTAGAGATGTAGGTTGGAGGTATCGAGATTACTCTTATCTCTCGCGATAACTGTACAAAGTTTTTAAATGATGCTGTGACTTTGATTTAAGTGAGCCCTTATATCTCGAGAGCGAAGGGTCACAGTAATAGAAAATCTGTTACATTTTCACTGAACTTTCACAATATGCGGGTGCGGATGTGACTCCATTGGGGACATTACGTCACTAAATTAAGTTATGAGATGAGAAGAACTAAAACGTGAAACACACATAGAGCAGATGCGGGACGACAGCGTGTGGTGGACGACAACAAACCGCCGCGCGTGCGCCCGTCTAACGTCCGCGCCCGATGTTTTGTCGTCCATATGAATATACGAAATTAGACCTGCCGCGCTGCATGCGCTGCGTTGCATGCTGCTGTGACCTGCACCCGTTGTCTTTGTTTCACGATTAAAGAATGATCAAAAAAATGTGTGTTCTACCGACTGTACAAAGGGGAGTGCTCAGAGGAACATTCCACAATCGCATGTCCCGCCAAAGGAGATATACATACGGCATACTAAGACCACACGGGCATCACGTTCTTCCTTCCTCGAACCAGCAAAATGTGGAATAGGCATTTTTTGAGCTTTGGTATGGGATTATTCAACTAGCGGATAAGCGGAATAACGCCTAGTTATTAAAAACGATACTTTCACAGCAAAATTTTCCCATTTAATATATGTTTAGTA
This sequence comes from Hyposmocoma kahamanoa, assembly GCF_003589595.1. Classification (NCBI taxonomy): domain Eukaryota; kingdom Metazoa; phylum Arthropoda; class Insecta; order Lepidoptera; family Cosmopterigidae; genus Hyposmocoma; species Hyposmocoma kahamanoa. The sequence continues at coordinate 7,839,291 of NW_020653719.1, read as the reverse complement.
ACAGTAGAGATTCTTGTGAAAAAAGTCGTCCAGGGAAGTATTGCTACATTACCAGCTGCCGAGCAGTGATGTGCTTATGAAATTGGAAGTAAGCGACATGCCTACCCATAACAGTCACAGTGCCACTCAGAGCTTTAAACCGCAAAGATCTAAGGAGCACTGTCACTGCACCCGTCACCCTGAGACGTAAGTTGACACGTTTCATGTGTCTGAAATTTCCACAGCACCCTCACCCTTCCGAACCGTAACGCTGTAATGTTTACATTACAGCTTGGCGGTAGAAGTAGGTAAGGTGACAGTACTTCCTGTACGAACTCATTCACAAGGAGCTCTGCTATTATAAAGTGTATACAGTTCCATAAATCATCGATGGTATGAATACAATATCCCCAGTGGAGTCACGTCACTACTAACATATTCCCAGAAAACGCGTAAAGCGATATAAAAGCGTCCAGTCCATACTTCCCATCGCCCGTGGACCTAGGCGTGTTTACGAGACCACAAATCAGTGGCCACGCCCGTTAGCGAACCACATTAGCCCCATCGACACTGTCTCGTGGTTCTTTATGACCACCCAGAGATTTGATAGTAGCTGATTTTTTTAGACAACTTGGTTGCTGAGCTGCTTGCTACTGAAGCTGTTTTTCTTTAATTTTTTTTATATCGTTCTCATTTTTTGCGTTCTTTCAAATACTTGCCACTTAATTGTCTCACGACTGCATTGCATTTGCAAAATAACAGCTGGAGTGCAGTCATAAGACAATTAGGATGCAGTCGACGCTTTAGCATTCAACAGGTTTGATCTGTTAGAGAAAATCTTTTTTACTAACATTTCTTTCATGAGAAATTTATTTCTTTTTTGTGTTCTTTGTGAAAAGAACAACAAAATATTTTGTTTTCCTCATTCGCACAGTTCGTATTGTTTTCTTTGTAGTAGTTTGTAGTCTAGATGAAGTTGGCGTTAATTTTTATCAACTGCAACTTTACACAATAGCTGATGACCTGATATGATGATCTGCTTTGCAGTTGCGGTGCAGGTCATATGACTAAGCACTAAATCGAGAGAACACTCAAATTGTAACCATAAGCGCCCAGTTACACGACGCGAAAGCTATCGCGCGTCCGCCGCGCGGCGGCCGCACAGTTACCGCGCTCTCACATACATTAATGGCGAATCTGAATTATATTTCCTGAGCAACAACATTACATAACATTACATAAGTGAAAACTTAAAAGCCAAATACATAGAACGTATTTTGCCATGACAGTTACATAGGGCGCACTATAAGTTTCCGGAACTAGCCACTTACATAAATAATATTTAAAAAGTAATTACAACATTTGAAAATGGAACTCTTTGGCTGTAAAATACAGTTTGTTTCATCTGACTGTCACTTGTTTTTACATTGTGGCGTCATTTTAGAAATTGGTTGTCTACATAGCCATGATTTAAGATTTAACTCGTCAAAATTTTGGTAGTATGATTTTCTACGACTTTAAGTGTAATTTAACAGCTCTCAAACTGCTTTTGACGATGAAGCACCATGCAAGACGACTATTTATAGCTGGTTTGCAGAATTCAAACGCGGTCGTGTGATTCTCAGTGACGAATTTCGTGATAGTCGCCCGTCCACTGCTGTGAACAACAAAAACATCGATGGTGTGCACCGTATGATCAAAACAGACAGGCATGTGACATACCATCAGATTTGGGCATGTTTAGGCATAGGCATGAGTCAAATACAATCAATATTACACAAACATTTGGGTGTGAAAAAACTGTGCTCTCGGTGGATCCAACACAATTTGACTGAGGCCCAAAAAACGGATCGCGTCACTTGGTGCAATGCCTTATTACCAGATTCAACGAAGGGGCGTCAAATTTGGTGTGGGACATAGTAACAGGTGACGAAATATGGATTTATAGTTACGACCCCAAAACAAAGCAGCAATTGAGCGTATGGGTCTTTCGAGATGAGCCGAAACCAACTAAAGTGGCGCGCATGCAAAGTGCCTCTAAGCGGATGATTGCTTCTTTTTTTAATAAAACTGGACACGTGGCTACTGTTGCTTTGGAGAAGCGTTGTACCGTGAATAGTGATTGGTACACGATCATTTGTTTGACGGAAGTTATTGACAAACTCCGTAAAAATAACCGTAAACGCCGTATCATCTTCCACGATAATGCCAGTCAGACAAATGAATTTTTCTCACACGGCCAGACAGACAAATGAATTTTTGAAGATGAACAACGTTGACCTTATGAGCCATCCCGCGTACAGTCTCGACCTGGCTCCTTGTGACTTTTATTTATTTCTAAAAATTAAGAACCAGTTACGCAGTCAACGATTTTCATCACCTGAAGAGGCTATCGAAGAGTATGAAAAATGCGTTTCAGAAATTGTCACGGAGGAATGGCATGAAATGTTTTCAAAATTGGTTCATTCGTATGAAAAACTGCATTAACGCTGACGGAGAACATTTTGAGAAACAATAAATTAATTTCCGACCATTTATAATACTTTTTTCTTATTCATTCCGGAAACTTATTGTGCGCCCCACGTATATGCACGCGATCGCTGCGCGGCGGCCACACGGCGTCCGCGCGGCGTGTGCGCGTTGAATTTCGTATGGAAAAACGCGCCCTAACACGTTATTGTTTACCGAAACAGAAGGTCTACCAACGCTAATACATAGATAGATATCGTTGGTCTACCATGACATACGAAGCAGCGATCGAAGATCGTGATTAGACATAAGTGTTAATAATTAAGATTTCCTTTATGGCGGCCAATGGGCGGCCACTAGGTTTGTGCCAGTGTCCGTTTTATAAGAATAATATAAAAATTATGGCGACCATCGCCAGTGTTAGTTTTACGTTTTTTCATCATAACTATTGCGTATACCTTATTTCCAAACTGACTCCTCAAATGACGCTATCGTATTGAATGAATGAAATATTATTTATTGCACATTAAAATTACAATGACAACACATAACAGTAATGTAAGTATGACAGAGTAAACCAGTGTACAACTGGCGGCCTTATTGCTAAGTAGCGATTTCTAAGAATTGGAAAGGGGGTTGCAACTAAAGAATATCTTGTAATGAAAGCGTTTTAAATAAATACACTGCTCATCAATAAACTAAATATATAAATAATAATAATAACTACTTATATTATTAGAACCCATAAATAAATATTAATATAAATATAATAAATAATAAAGTTACTTGTATACTTTTGTAGGACAATAAAAGAAATTATAAATAGTAATAACAATAAATTATTACATGATCAAACTTACGAAGTCCATAGATGTCTTGCACACATAATTTGGAGCCGTTCCAATTTATTAAGTAGGGTGACTGTCAAATCCGGACAACATAAATCTGCATAGTCCAGTATCTGATGTAGTCTCTGAGCCACCATAATTTTAGTTTGTACATTACTTTCATCGCAAAACTGACATACGTGTAGTACGTAATATGTCTGTGTATGAGCTACTTTGCGGATGCAGTCACGTAGTATAGTGTTTCTTGGTATACCCAGCTTGAGGCTTAATACGAGTACGTATCTCTCATCTCCTTAGAGAGAAATAAGCAACGAAAAAGAAACAAATACACGAGTTTTTTTTTAACAATCTATGGCCAATTTTGATCTGTATATTTTGATAAACAATGATATTGCATATTTTTAGAATTCCTTTTATTTATTGAAAAGTTTTAGTTTTTCCACGAAATGGTGTACTTTAAACGCTTCCCCAGAAGAACTCATTGTTTTAAACACTTCACTCTTGATTTCGGAGCCGGATTTATTAGTTTATTTGCTGGGGTAAGAACTATATTCTTTTTGCCACAGGTTCACAGGTGGTGTAAAAATTTGCACGTCCAGCAAATATCCTAGAAAGCAAATAGAGTTGCATCCCGATAAAGGGCAACAACGATACAGCCGTTTTAACATTATGACTACCGCAAGTTTGCATTTTAGTTCCACCTTCAAGGTCCCTCCTTGGGTCTAGGTACTAGAAAGTCGTGAATATTCACTCCTTATATCATTGACTTATCACCTATTAGCACGAAGTTCTGTCCTTTCTGAAGCATATCACAAAGATGTGGTATATATCCCATTTCCCGAAAGCTAAAAAAGGTCACCTGGAGAGTTCAAATGGGGTCGCAATGTATCAAAGCTTAATTTTTTTGGAATAAATCATAGAATAGATAGCTACCGAAATACACATCTGTACACGCACGCATAAATATAGTAGCAGTAGAGCTCTTCTGCAAAACAGGGAAGTACTGCTACCTTACCTATTACCTTACCTGCTATTTCTACCGCCAAGCAGTAATGTGAGCGTTACTGCGCTCTGGTTTTGAAGGGTAGGAAAAAAGGATGAATTTACAGGCATATGAGATGTCAACTCATAGATCAGGGTGACGGGCGCGGTGGCAGTGCCTCTCAAGTGTTTGCAAAAAGCTCTGAAGGACACTGCGACTGCTATGGACCGGCGTGTCGCTTACCATCAGGCGCACAACTCGTTCGTTCCGTCACTTGATATCATAAAAAAAATATTTCTAGATGTTAGGTATCACGTAAGGTTATCCTTAACATTTAAAAAGCTTTATTATATATATATGGCATAAAAATCGCGGTGTATCTTGACTAGTGTTGTAACTTGAAAAAAACAAGTGTTTTTTTTTCACATTTTTGAAGAAAAACATGAAAAAAAACACAGCGCCCTGGTTTTTTTTCTAAATTTGGTTTTTTTTTTTCAAAAAAAGTAAAATGGAATAACTGAAATAAAATAAGACACTAGCTTTTGTTTTAAGAAAATATATATGTGAACGTATATATAACATGTTTATTAAAATCAATTACCATGATAATTATAACAAAATTTCATGTTCATTTGTGGTGTTACTAGTGTTACTACTGTCACAGGTGTTACCCACACTTGTAATGTAATCAAAATTTTCTGTGTCTTCGTTTCTTTCATTCAAATCCTACCGAATAATTTTATATAAGCGGCTTGCTAATAGTTCTATGTAAATGTTGCTATGTAAGGGATATGTGCGATGTGGAAAAAAAATATTAATATAGCTTTTAGATAAACAAATAAGTAGTGTTTTTATCAGTAATCATCAAAGCAACGATGTAACAGCAATCGATAAATTTAAAAAAACAGGTAAATGTTAGAATACCCGCATTTTCCCCACATAGCGTCAATCTCACAAAGTACCCAATCGAGTTGAAATTCCCCGCAATTTGGGGAATTCGCCACAAATTGACAACACTATGAGTGTTGTCCATTTATTTTGAGCAATTTATCTATGAAGAATAATATTAACAACAAAAGAGGAAATGTAGTAAAAAATACAATTGTCATATTGTCATATTTTTAGTTTCATACTTTTAGAAAAAAACATACTCCAGAAAAAAACGTTTTTTTTTCATGTTTTTTCATTGTTTTTTTTCACTTCAGAAAAAAAACGGTTTTTTTAACAACACTAATCTTGATCGTATAGCCGTGAACATGCTTATTTTTGTTCGATGTTTTACTATGATTTGTTATTATATAAATATTCGTTTTTAATATGCGTTATGTCATATTAAGTAATCTGTGATAATATTTATTGTCTTGTTGCAGGTCACTGGACTGTTACATGCAAGCCAGTATTTTTGGTATCCATGCAAATTATTGTACAAAGCAGAGGGACTATTTCAAATCCCAATGATAGTATTTTTAGTTATTTTAAGTGTATGTGGTTCCCTACTATGCATCACCGCGCTGGTATTTATCTGCGGTATAGCGATGGTAATTTAAAAGACACCGTAAAGCCGTTTGTATAGCTAACAAGTTGGTCGAACGGTTACCATGACTGCCACGGAGAGGTCCCAGGTTCGATTCCCGGGCCGGTAGAAATATTTGTAGTGCCTACATTTATTTCTCTCGTGAGTTTGGGTGTAATTTGTGGTTATCTATGTGTATCCATGGCACCCGCCACACAGGGTTTCCCTAGTGCGGGGCTATCTTGAGTGTGTGCGTTATTGTCATATTGTGTAACTAACTACATTCAGACTATGTGCAATATTGAATTTATTAAGTGTATGCGTGGATGTTAAAGGCGCTCGCCCACCGAGCGCACTGTGGCGCCTTTGTCATAAAATTAACTCGATCAACTGCGTGCGATCAAACGTGACAAGAAAACTCGCCGCGCTCGGTGCTTACAGCTCGCCCAAGTCCGCCTACACGGTTAAACTTCACTTCGATTAAATTTGCGTAAGTCGAGTATGCTGTATGTGCGTACTGTGTACGGGAATATAGTAAAATCGACCTTTTGGTTCTGAGAGCTGTTGACGCATATACGGTTGAAATTTCTACTTCAGCTAGAATTCATATTTTTCACGTACTAATATGGTTCATTTTGCTTGAGTCGAGCGCCATAAGAACACTCACTTTATTTCAGAATAAATTCTTTTTTTACAAACGAAATTAAAGGCATTCGAAAAATTTATATCGCATGCTAAACGTGTTCTATTTATATTCAGTTGATATAAAAAACAATCATTGGTATATGTAAAGTACCTATTGAATACTGCGGTTTTCTTGTAAAATTTCGAGGTAAGTTTGTGTTTTTTTTTTCTATCATGAAACTTTACCGTGTAGTAATCAGTCTACACGGTACATTGTCTAACAAAAAAATATATAGTAAATCTAAAAACAAATAGTTAACTATATATATATGTTTTTTTTTCCAAAGTGATTGATTCAACATGTTCAGTGTTGTGCGACATCAACTAAAACCATTTGAAGTTGTATAGACTCATATATAAATATACGTTAAAGATCAAATTGGCTTAAAAATATTCTTAAAACATCAGTCATTAATGATGCAAAAGGGAGTCATACCAAAATGAATTTTACCACTAAAGGCCAGGCTAACGGTTGAGTTTCTTTAACACTTTTCTTCACACTTATCTATCTAGGAAACCCAGAACCAAATGGTCGGTTAAGGGGTCAGGTATCATGGGCCATCGACTGTAAATTAAGCAAAACCGCTTCCAAGGGCTTACCTAAATTGAAGATGTGGTTTGATCGTGTAGACCAGTCTCCTAGAGGAGGATTTTTCATAGTGACTCCTTCATTGCAGAAAATACCAAAAGTTATACCGGTGTTTGTGGTAGCATTACTTATGCTACCTTTTTCACTACTTCTATTTCATGTGATGGCGTTAGTTCGAGTTTTGGTCGACAAGATTTGGTGTCCTATAGCATTAATGGGAATAAAGGTCATACCAGAGTTCTATTATGGCGTAGAGATTGTCCTCAGTATAGGCATTGGAATTGGTTAGTTACGTTTTCTTCGCGATCATTATATTTGTTCTGCAAGGGCTGACGATTAACTTTGAAATGGTGTGACTTTGGAAGTCGTTGTTCATGATCTTTGGAAAAGAAATTAATTATTTTTTGATTTCGCTTCGCCCCAATCATGGGATACAATCTGATATCACTCAATTATCTATGGAAAATGTATATTTTCCGCCTCTCCGATCCACTCGTGCATCGACTCAGTCAATTGAATCGCTGGATGCAAGTAATAGATTACACGCGCTAACTAGGTGTGTAAGATTCTCACAGCCAAAAATATTACATTAAAAATAAATTACAGGGGCTCATACACAGAACCGTATTATGTAATTTACTTTAAAATGACCGTATTATACGTTCGCATGAGTGAGTAATGTGCGATGGGATAGTATGATTTAATTCCTCCTACCCCTTTTCATCATCAGGGGACTAAATGTAAGCTGGGGTTCCCTATGTTGTGAATATTCCACAGATTCTCACGAAGCGTTAGAATTCCCTGCCTGCAGACTTGTTCCCTGAATGATGTAAGTTGGATTTTCCAAGGCGAGAGTGTATAGGCATGAAATGAATGATGTTGGTAGGTTCACAAATGTTTTCGCTTTGACAAATGAGCGTTTGAAATATTATAATAAAAAAGAATTATCAACCTTCCTACTGATGGATCGAAGTGGTGGAAAATTTATTTATTGATCCTGTGCGACAGGCGATTTTATATGTATATCTTGTCGTCTAAAGTCGTGGTAGCCTGATGGTTTCATCTACCGCCGCTCAAACAGAGTTGAATTTATGTGCAAAATTTAATTTTTAAATTTACCATAAGCCTTTCGGTGAAGGAAAACACTGTGATGAAACCTGTACATTCACAATCTTCGAAAAAGTGTGAAGTCCCCAACCCGCATTGGGTTGCTTTGCGGATTATGATGGGGTAAACCGTGGCCTGAGAGGAGACCCGTACCCAGAAGTGGGACGTATAAATGGGTTGATGATGATGTATATCTTAAAATACGAAATGGATATCCTACGACATGACATTTTGTCAACATTTGCTAATAATTATTAATACAAAGATCGAACACGTGAGGTCCGCTGGTTCGTTCCGTGGCTTGGTTAGCATAGCGTCTGCCACGGTTTGCTAGAAGACGTCGGTTCGAATCCGGCCGGATCAAAGGCATTTTTTGTAAGAGTTTGATCTTTGTATTAATAATTATAACAAACTAATGGAGTAATTTCACATAAAAAGAAAACGTTCTTTTAGTTATAGTGTCCTGTATTTAGGTCTGCAGGAAGAAATTTGTATTAGAAATAAGCAGAACCTTTTGTTTTTAATTTCGCTTGTATTCTTTGTGACTTGTTAAATTTTTCCTGTACAATAAACTATTAAATAAATAAATAAATAAATAAAAATAATTGGATATCAATTCAATACAAATTTAAACATTTGCTAATATTTTTGGTAGTCTTTTCAAATAAAGAAAATATATTTGCAAAAGAAAAAAAACTGAAAAGAACAGAAAAATGTGGAGGAAAAAGTTACAAAATAAAACAAACGTAATTTCATTTCAATTAGGATTATGAATGTACAGTTAACAGTACTTCAAGCTATACAGTTTTAGTTCGAATATCGCGTCCAGTGCATTGGAACAAGATCCGTCAATGTGTAGTTTGATGTGCTGCTGTTTGTACATAATATGCTGCGCATTCTCAGGGACGAATTAAAAGAATCTTTGGCATGCGTCCACTTTTACACACCTACTAATGTAAAAAAATATATTAAAATACAAAAACATTTTATTGAATAACCGATGAATACTGAATTGGTTATAATTTAGCATTATGTTATTAACAAAAAATACAATTCTGTTTCAGTTTTTACCGATTTTGCCATGGTAATCAATTCCTTTAATGTTGAAGAGGACGAGGTTGAATAAATAAATACATACTCCATTTTGTGAAGAACTACAAGTAAGTAAATTCTTTGGCATTATTCTGATACTGATATTTACCTGATCAGAACATCATAAAGACGGCTTCCCACGTTGTGTGATTTACAGATTTTCGCGCACAGCCGATGACAACTGTCAGCCACACACAGGTCTCGCCCATATCATATTAAACATTAAAAAATTACAGAATGACTTGGCGCTGCTCATTTTTGCTATGCACCGCTCTGGATGTGTCTGCGTAACAGCGGACTGCCCTCTGCCTTTGATGCCCAGGTGAGTTCGTGCGAGGTGATCGAGAAAATTATGACCATGGACACGACAAACGAAGAATTTCACATGGCAACCTCGATTTGTCATTTCATTATACAGGTAACTAAAATGAAGCAACATTTCTGGTACATTTATTTCCCCATTCCTAGTTTATATATTATATGCACCTTTTTCATATGCTGACTTAACGTAAACCTGCAGGAGGCGTCGAACTATCTCCGAAACCCAAACAGAAATGGCTAATATCATTATTTTGTCTTTCATTTATAATACTTTGCCTAATCTACGGCTGGCATTCTGTACAATACTTTAATAGACTTTGTATGCAATGTCTAGGCAATTGTATATAACAGTAATCGAGTATATAGGCAGAAATAGAGATGAAAAAAGGGCCATCCATCCCTGGCAATTCATAAGGCAAATGGGCCTTATAACACTTTTAAATATTAACTCTCGTCTGCACTGGAATCACAAATTAGAAAGCTGAAATAGTACAGCGCCAACAACTGACCTATTCAGTTGACATATAGTGCAGCCTCAGACATTTGCGATTTACAGCTCTGAATGACACTGCAACTGTTATGGGCAGGCGTGTAGCTTACCATGAGCTGCTCGAGTTATTCGTCCTGCCACTTGATATTGTACAAAAAGTTTCACCAGCACTGTCACCCTTCAAAATCGGAACGCTCATAATAGTGCTTGGCGGCAGAAGTAGGTAAGAAGGTAGCTCGTATCTGAACGTACTCTTTCTCAAGGAGGTCTACTGCACCTAGTCCATTATTAATTATATAAAACATTATTGTCACCTATTTAAAATAGCAGTTACTTGAAATTGTATTTCAGATTGAGCTGTGTTATGTAAGTAATCCATATTCCATATTCATTTTTTTTGTAAAATTACTCCACTTGTTTGTTATAATTGGACGTAGTTATAATAAAAAGATCCAAGTCACAATTGGTAAGTTTCGAATAAATGGAAGTTAAAGTTTTCGAAAGTTTAAAATTTTAATTGCTGCTAGAATTCCCAACCGATCTTCATTTTTTTTTTCGTCAAATTAAAGTTTCATTATATCGTCATATACACAGATGTGAGTTTCACATCAATTTAGCAAACATTTCGTAAATTAATGATTAAGGTATTTTTTGTTTTAATAGGATTCGAATCATTTTAATTTGGTATGGCAAAAATACATTTTGGTTTGTTTTTATAAAAAATAAGTGCGCATTTGACCTCCATCTCACCTGATGGAAAGTGATGATGAGGTCGACAATGTAGCATGCACATCTAAATAATGCCTATTCACTCTCACCTTGAAGAGGTCCAAGTTATAGCGTTCGGGGAACAAATCTGAAGGTAGGCACTTCCACTCTCTAGCTGCTCGCCATATAAATGTGGAAGCGAAACGCTTTGTGCGAATCCTGGGAATATCCACTACATAGGGGCGGAATCCCAGCTCACGTCTAGTACCCCGATGATGGAAAGGGGAAGGCGGAATCAAATTATGCAATACCATCGCACACTCTCCGTGATATATCCTGTAGAATACCAATAAGCAGGCAACTTTACAGCGGTGTTCAAGGCTCTGCAGCTTCGCCTCTACTAATTTCGAGTCACCTATAAGCCTCTTGACACGCTTGTCTATTAAATCTAAGGTGGCCAGTTAGTATTTAGCAGAGCCAGCCCATAAGTGGCAGCAGTACTCCATACACGACCGGACTTGTGCTTGATACAGCTGAAGCAACCGTCCCGGTTTGAAGTAACGCCTCACCTTGGAAAGGATGCCAAGCTTCCTGACTGCATTTTTAGCCATGGATTTAATGTATCTGCCGAAGTTCAGATTGATCGGATCGGAAGAGTAGCCTTCTAAGACCACTCGAATCGAACGTTCACTCAAGAAATTCGAAATCCAGTTGCAAAGATCAGTGGGAAAGGCTTTAGAAATGTCTAAAGCCACGCTCCATAGATGAGACGCGTACAGAAGAAGATCCCCAGTAGATCGCCCTCGTCGGAATCCGTACTGGCGATCACTGAGGAGGTCGTTGTCTACAAGGTAATATAGGAGACGGTTATTGAGTACACATTCCACAGTCTTGCAGAGTATGGAAGACACTGAGATGGGTCGATAGTTGTCAGGGTCAGCTCTGCTTCCTTTTTTGGGTACAGGTTGCACGTTTGCAAGCTTCCACGACCTGGGAACTACACCAGTCTGAAGTGAGAGGCGACGCAAGCGTGTGAGAACAGGAGACAACTCAGGCGCACAGTTACGCAGGACTATTGCTAGAATCCCCTCTGGCCCGCTAGCTTTATTCCTGTCTAAACGTCACAGAGTTCTGAGTACCTCTTTTTCGCGTATGCGAACTGGCGCCATACTGCAGCCAGTGTGAGGTAAAGAAGGTGGTAGGTTCCCTGCGGCATCCAGACGCGAATTTTCTGCAAAGAGTGAAGGAAAAAGATTCGCCTTATCTTTCGCGGTATGAGCCAGCAAGCCATCCGGCCTCAGCAGAGGTAGTAAAGTAGAGAGGCTAAAGTTTTATTCGACCGCTTTGGCAAGGGACCAAAAAGACTTGCTGCCTGCTGGAAAAGAGACAAGTTTGGTCCCTATGAGGAGCACATGGTCGAACTTTGCCTGTATAACACTTTTTTGCACTTCTTCGCGGCGTCATTAAAAGCTTTCTTCAAATTCCGAGTACTCGGAGATTTGTGCAGTCGAGCATCTGCCCAGGCTTGATACGCCGACTGTTTTTGTGCTTCAGCACGGCTACAGTCAGCGCTAAACTAAGAATGAGCTTGGGGTCCATTGGGTACATCAGAGTATGATACGTAATGCTCCACACCCAAACGCAAGACCTCAACTACAGCATCAGCACAGCTCGACGAGTCTCTTGAAGAAAAGCAAGCCTGACAGGGATATGCAGCAAAAAAATGGCGCATTTCATCCCAATCTGCTAACCTGTATCGCCACACCCGTCTCGTGTCACTGGGGCCCTGATTAGGTGGTGAGTATGCGGATACATCTTTCACCAGACAGTGGTCGAAAGTACCCAATGGGGCATCCACAACCACTGAGTATAGTCTGGATCAGTTGTTAGCAGTAGGTCCAAGTAATTAGCCGTATGAGACTGTTGAGTCAGATGTTGATCTGGGATCCTTGTGGCGCCACTAACAAGCTGGGAAAGGCTTAGCGTTAATGCAAGTTTACGCGTCTCTCTTTCAGCATGATCGGTCATCTGGTACAGGAACAACCATTCTTGATGATGTGCATTGAAGTCCCCCAGAATGACTAGTTGCGCCGTTGGGTACCTATGTTGATCCTCATCAGAAGTCTCGCTCAGATATTGGAACGGCTTGGTGGTCTCCTGATCTCCACTGTGCGAGCAGTAGACACATCAGTGCACCATTTGTGTAACTCCCATGTCAACCAGAAGCAACAAAACAGAAAAACTCGGTGCGTGAAGGTTCTTAAGACGCTTGACACAGATGTCATCGCGAACGTACACACAGACTCCGGCACCAGGTAAAAACCTTTGCTCCAAAGTATACCCAGGGTAGCTGAGGTACGCCGCGTCAACCGGACATCTGATCTGCGTCTCGGTGAGGAACAGCAGCTTTGGTTTCCGGGTGGTGGTGGACAGTGTTGGGCGTTAATCAACCGAGCCCCCCAACCGGGCCCCCAACCGGGCCCCCAACCGGGCCCCCAACCGG
>NW_020653719.1:7823189-7825996 GCF_003589595.1 Hyposmocoma kahamanoa | reverse complement strand
CCCCCAACCGGGCCCCCAACCGGGCCCCCAACCGGGCCCCCAACCGGGCCCCCCAACCGGGGCCCCCAACCGGGCCCCCAACCGGGCCCTCCAACCGGGCCCCCAACCGGGCCCCCAACCGGGGCCCCAACCGGGGCCCCAACCGGGGCCCCCATAACCAACGCCCTAACTCACCCCCATATGCCCTATAAATTTATCATAATTGTCAGTTTTAATTGTTAATTGTTAATCAAAAACATTAAAAAGATTGAAAATTGATTAATTGTTAATTGTAGATATTTGTGATTAACGATTGATCAATTGTTAGTTGCGAGAACCGCAATTGCTGTTTCGCAATTGACAATTAATTAATTGTAATCTTTAATTGCCAGAACAATTAAATTTTGCCCAACACTGATGGTGGACCGCTTCGATTGCTAACTTTTGCGATTATTAATTTTTCATTTTGCAAAAATGATCCAAAATGTGTAAAAAGTGTATACTAATTGTTTTATTTTAATCAAATGAATATAATTGCATTTTTAAGAATTTTAAGTAATCTCGGTTAATATTGTCCTATGTTTTGAACTATAATAACACTACATTCCAACACAACTTTATAATTTTCTACAGTAATAAAAATTGCGTACTTAACTCAGATTTTTCGCTAAAAAAATACAATTATTTGACATTATTCGGATGCATTAAAATATATTTAAAAATTATTTTTCTTCATTTTTGTTTGACTAAATTGAAGACTTAACTACTGAAGACTGAAGTAGTTGCTTCAAGAGTTATTTTGTTTTACTACGAGGTTTTCATTATTTTATTATTATTTTTACTATTTCAAGTTTACCTACAAATAAAAAAAAAGAATGGTTGGAAATCATACCACCGTATAATAGTGCCAAATATAAATATTGAATCAAAAACCATCTTCATTTATTCGCTTCATTTTGAAGAGTCAAATTTTAACATAACTTTGATGAATGACTTATCGATAGATTATGGTACGACACTAAAGAAATCCGCCATTTGTTCGTTCAATTTTTGTTCGTTTTATTTTACAATACCCAAAACAAAACATTTCCAAAATAATTCGCACGTTATGTGCGGAAAATTTTTTAATCGTATACCAGATCACTTTAAGCTTCTTCCATTGACTAGTTTCAAAAAGGAATTGCGTAGGTGGCTCTTTGATCATTTGTTCTGCTCAGTTGACGAATTCATGAAATATAAGGACTAATTAATTGATGCATACATTTTTCTATACAATTATTATTATTTGCTTTAAATTAGGACATACACGATTATATCATCTCGTATTAAATCAAATAAGTTTAATTTATCAATTTATTGTGTGATTATTGTTTTTAAATTTAGTCTTATCTATCAGTGTATTATTTGATTATTGTATTTGCGTGCTTTTTATTTAAAAATACCGAATAAGTTTAAGTGCTGATTTAATTTTTACCATCAACTTGTATAATGTACCGGACCCTATTTGAAGCGAATAAATGAATTATTATTATTATTATTAAAGCGAAAAGACGCGCGAGACACGTGAGTTGCCTTTTAAGTTGGAAGCTATGTCCGGCTTTCGCTGGACACTGCGACCGACATTTCCGACACTAATCCGGAGAACTGTAGAGGATAAGCTAGATATCCTCCGATCCCTCCAGACCCTTGGTAGTTGAATTTAGATTCAGCGGCTTAGGGACGTGAGCGTGCCAACAGCTCCGGTACCTATCTGGACAATATTGTGTGCTGTACGTGCACCCTTGCTAGTTCGCCCAAGGCACTAAGTAGCACCGGTAATAGTGCCCTAACCTTATGACCAATAGGTTGATAAGGAGGGGCACTATTAACAGATCTTTAGTAGATATGGGACTGTTCATATACAACACCTTTGACAGACGAATTTTAGATCATAGCATAAGGTATTAATAATGTTAATTTTTACTATGTTGCGTATCGTACCATTGGTATAATAAAGTTATAAGAACTAGATGAAACAAATTGTGTATATGTGACATTTTATGACTCTCCAATAAGCATAAAAAAGTTCCGTCTAATTTCTTTACTTGAATCTTCAAACTTCTCTCCAGTAAACTAGTGACTGCAGTTATGGCATTATTACAACAATGGTACGAAATATTAGAAAACGTTTAGAAAAATGTAAATAGACAGAAGAATGATACAAAATTCTGTGCCAGCCGCAGTTAAAAGAAGGACCACGCTCTGCCTACTTGTTATTTATTTAAGCGATCCATTTCAAGCTATTTTTTACCTTCAAAATCTATTTAACGTATCCACTTGTAATTTTGTTTGTTTAACAAGGCCCCCGGTTGTCGAGTATCCTAAATATCAAGAAAGGTCAAGTGATTTTACAAAAAATGAAGTCTGAAAAGAAGTAGCAAACTTTTAACACTTTTTTAAATGTTGTAATCAAAACTTTCTAATCACAAGTATACTCCTTGTCAGTTTACTTAGACATTTAGAATTTGTCATTTTGCTGAGGTACTTACCCCTTTACCAACAAAATAGATTCATCGAAATTGGTTTTTTGAAGTCGGTTAAAAAAGGAAGGATGAGAGGGTGCCATTTTTTCTTGCTTTTTTCTATTATCTTTTTGAATATCTCGAGAACCGTATAAGTACGCTAGACTTCTTGAGTTCAAAACTCAAAAGAAAAATCTCGATGAGATCTGCCTACTTGTTAATTCACGCGCGTGTTGTTGCATTATGTATATGTATGTTGAGAATCGTATCCTACTAAACCCTTAGAGTTTGTGTGAATGGTCTCAATACGGGGTGCGGTTCGTAATA
>NW_020653719.1:7798355-7818189 GCF_003589595.1 Hyposmocoma kahamanoa | reverse complement strand
TATTTTGGTTTTTCAAACAAATGGCCAACCGTACATTCAAATCACGATTTATGTACAAAAAAGGTAGACTCATTTCCAAAACCTTTTTCGTTTGCAGTCATTTTGCAATAATAATCATTACAAATAATTTTATTTCAGATGGTGGTGTAATCCATTCTCGGGCGTTTGAAGTCTATTCTTTAATTTTGGACACAAAAAACTGTTAGTGTCTGTAAGTGCAACGGTAATATTTATCATATTTTACAAATATAAATATCATACTGAGATGCATTCTGATTTTTTTTGCTAATTATGAATATGATGCGAATGCATAAAAGAAAAAGAGCTTTTAAAATTAGAGACTGTTCACATATTTAACACTCTTAAAAACAAATAGTGTTAGATACGAGTTAGAGCGCTACATGTCATATAATAGTCAGTACATTAAAAAAAAGTATTTTGTTCAAATGTATTTTACAACGAAAATATTTGAAATATCTGTTACAAAATACTTTACTGTCAGATATTTCAAATACCGATTTCAAAATACATTTTTAGGAGGGAATTCAAATACAAATACAAAATACGTATTTGTATTTTAAATACTTATTTCAATTACGAGTAATTCAAATACTGCCCAGCCCTGCACTACTACACTACACTGCTACGAATCCGCTCATAATAAATTATGGACACGTTAGAGCGACGTTTCGGTAGACCGAAACCATCAACATCAGTTTAGCTTATCACAGTTTGCTGAAAATTGCTATTGAGTGAAAAAGACAGCTGGTTTCGTAGCTATCTCATTAATAAAGCATTTAAATTGTAAAATCTGCATAGGAGCATTAATTACTTTAAATGAAGATAAAAGTACTTTGATAGCGTACAGAGACAAAGGTGGTTTAATTTACCAATCACGAACAGTTACAAACATTTGTCGTCGCAGTGAAATGTGCATAAAATTATATTTTAAAAACCCAAACAAAAGTCAGTCACGCAAAACCGATTCTCTGGTCAATAAATCTTTAAGCAGTTTTATTGGTGAACAGCTGTTTCCAGAGATAAATTATTACCAATTCCATCGTCCATCGTACCATCGTGAATAAACCAACCATGTTGGTGGTTTAGCTATTAGTGTGATGCATAAATATATCCTATCTACAAGATCGACATTTCTTACAAAATCTTCAAATCCGAAATAAACACTGAGAAGAATTTATACAAAACTAATTCATTTTAAAGATAATTAATAAATAAAATAACGCACACACTCAACACAGCCCCGCACTAGGAAAACCCTGTGTCGCGGGTGCCATGGACACACACATAGACAACCACAAATTAGACCCAAACTCACACGAGAGAAATAATTGTAGGCCATACAACTATTTCTCCCGGCCCGGGAATCAAACCTGGGACCTCTGCGCGGCAGTACAGGCACGGAGTAACCGTTCGGCCACAGAGGCAGTTAAAATTAGAAAAATTAGAAATTAATCTACGTAAATTCTTTTATTACAACATAATTTTGATAGAATTACTCGGTGTTTTCTTTTCTCGTATCTTTTAGTGTTACTGTCCATATTCATTACAAGTAAAAACCATTCCCATCCCTATTTGTGATTTATGACATATTACGACCTTGAACAGGCCAATCAGTTTGCAGCATGTTTGCAGTCCCTACCCTTACCGCTCCCCGCGCCCGCACACCTTGGCGCTTTGACACATTTGTTTGTTTAAAGAAATTATGACATTAGGCGTCTATTAGGCTCCGATGTCGATGGCCGGAACTTAAAATATCGCACCGTTAATAAACTTAGATGCCATTAGCGACCCGACGGAACGGCAACGGGTTTGAAAACTTCGCCGTTAAAGTGCAGAATGTTGTTTTCGTATTAGGGAATCCACTAACCAAAACGCAGTTATGTGCCAATTGTCAAATAACCGTTTTAAATAGCAAAAAATAGATCACAAAATGCTCTTCTAAAAAACTGTTAAAATTAGTTAACGTGTTTGACTTATCGGAACTTACTCTAACGATGCATATCTGAAATATCATTGAACAATTTCAATATTCTTAACCAGGGTTATGGTCTTTTTATGATATATAAAAAAACATTTTGTCACTTTTTAGTTAGCGGACGGCAGCTTACACGATCCCACGTTGGTAGATGATGTAATAGGGAAGCTAGATATCTCGCTATCTAAATGATGATAGATAGATCGCTAGACTAAATGGTGCGCGTACGCAGACGAACACCGCAACGAAGTCGAACCCGAGATCATAAAGCTATCACGGTTCTTTATGCGCGAAGGTGACTTGGCGATTCGTTAAATGCACCGACCACGTGGTTAAATGCATTAGGCTGCGAAGAAAACTGCGCCAGCGAGTCACGGGACTAAGCCACATCCGCCGTAATGCTATAATTTCAACGTAACACCGATGTCTTATGCGCACGCGTTATATCGCCCCGTGCGCGCCGTTTTAGTGCACCATGTGGCTTATATTTGTAGTTATAATTGGTTTGTAGTATAACGCAGCGTCAAATGCGACGCCGATGCAACGCATCGTGTGGCGTCGCTCTTAGAGACAGAACTCACGAAGCGGTTTTGACCGCGCACGCTGCAGTTGCGGGACAGCTGTTTTATTTCAACACTCACGATACCGCAGGTTGGTGCAGTCACGTAGCCGCCGCGGTTGCGGAACGGCCCGCAAACTTGGCGGGAGAGGATCGCAAGGCGCGCGGTTATTTACGATCGATTGAGATCATCAGTTAAGTCTCAGGCGTCGCCATGGACTCACATCAAAAACGAGCTATCGCGTTATACTTACTTCACGGAAGAATTAAAAGAAGAAGGCCTAAATGATTCCGGGTGCATCCTCTGAATCCGGAAAGAAATCGTTACGGATTATTCGTTGTTCTTATTAATGACTTAAAAAAACAAGAAGACAAATTCTTTCATTTCTTTTATTTAGATGTCCATATCTACTTATTCAGAACTTTTAAGAAAAATGGTAACTGGTAGGACATTAATTGATCGACTTCAACGTCCATAACTTGAGAAATTGAGACGCGCTGTCAAATCGAAAATCAATCATAAAATGGCGTGTGAAGGAAAGACCCAAACCGCGCGCGTGCAAATGTCTACTAAATTTTCCATACATTTCTACATTGTTCGATGGCCGCGGTCCCGCAACCGC
This sequence comes from Hyposmocoma kahamanoa, assembly GCF_003589595.1. Taxonomy (NCBI): domain Eukaryota; kingdom Metazoa; phylum Arthropoda; class Insecta; order Lepidoptera; family Cosmopterigidae; genus Hyposmocoma; species Hyposmocoma kahamanoa. The sequence continues at coordinate 7,815,011 of NW_020653719.1, read as the reverse complement.
GGCGGGTGCGGGTGAAAACCGCGCCATGAGTTCTTAGCCTTATTGTGGATAAAACTTTAGAACGTGCTGTGGTTAGTGTAGTTTGCAGTCTTTTACATGACTCTAACCCATCTAGCGCCACGGTGTAACAATACCCTGGTGTCGTCTAGTTGGCACGCGATCAAAATAGAATACTTACAGTTCCCCCAATGATCTCGGAAATTCGGGTGCAAATGGTGATAATTGCACCATTGGTGTTAGGAAGCAATAACTGGGACATAGGCTCTTTGCAGTCGTCGCGAGCGGCATTCGGCACCCCCTAAAACCCTGCATCCGTGTGCACCGTACACCTTGCACTATAAGTAAAGCCGGCCCGTACCCGTATAGTACCCGTTAGTTTAGTTAATATGTCTAAAATTCCGAAATCCATTAGATTAAAATATTTACAAAGAACTACTCGTATATCATACGATTCCTCTAGGAAACGGAATATTGTCCACAACATAGTCCCTATGCGGGATGTAGACCTAATAAATATTGTCTGCGAGAATTGAAACTTTTCCCAAAAATGCCAATAATATTATTACAATGTAATCGTAAAGAAGCTGTATCTATACTTTTCATATTTTAAAATTATAGTCAGTGCTACCTATGACACAAACTCACTAGGTCTGGTCTATTATTGTATTTTTATGCTGTGCGTTTGTGCACGCTAATCTCCACAACAACTGAACCAATTTGAATGTTGTTTTCATTGATATATTAATATAGACTTGGATTAACATTTAATTTTTTTATTTAATCAATTGATAAATAAGAAAGATAAGTATATCAATTTTAAAGTGCGCATCGCGCGCACTCTGCGTCTCCCGTGTTAGCGAATCAGAAGAGATATGTATTAATTAATGGCTGTACATTCAGTATTGTGTAATACGGAAGTAGATAATCAACCTACAGTTTCCTTTTTGTATATTACTACGATACATGGATGATACGTTTTGTTTAAGCGACGAGTATGAAATATAAAATACGTTTAGTCTCAGTTCATGAAATACTCATTGGTGTAATTAAGCATACATAGTATAGACCTTGGTAGACACAATTTATCATTACCACTCGCTAATGAACGGAAACAATATTTAATTGTGCAACCTGTTAATTAACGTTTTTTTCTGAGATATTGATAAATGACTTTGGTAGGATTTCGTTCAACATTCAACATTCAAATTACAAAAAATTTAATTAACAAACAAATTATAAACGTCATCATTGTTTATCAGGCAGACGACTATCAGATAACCCACTGGCAAGATAACCCTGTTGGGCAGCGCGAGATAGGTACTGCTATTCACGCAGAGATTAAAAAAAAGAGCGCGCGCTACTGATCTCAAACTAGGGAATCCCTTGTACTGTGAGCAACTGAATTCACTGTGGGGTACTTCATCATATCAGCCAGAAGACGTCCACTGCTAAACATAGGCCTCCCCCAAAGATTTTCAGACTAGCCGATCAATTCCCAAATTAGTCCCACCAGGAATCGAACCTGGGACCTCCTCATCCAACGCCCACAGTGCAAACCACTGAGCCTCCGAGGTCGTCAAATTTGACATCTTACTTGACAAGTAACACAGGAATCAATGTTTGTTATACTTTAGCTTGTTGTTGATTATTCTGCAAAAGCTCCAAAAAGCAAAAAGAAGAAGAAAATAAATACACCAACAATGTCACAAATTCCCAATTTAGGCATTTATGTGTAATATAATTAAGTCAGGTTAACAAGGTTAACAGAATAAATACACTTTGTAAGACGTAGTTATTTATATATACGTATATTTTCACGGAATGTTCGAAAATCACATATGCAAAATTTATTACAATTTTTGCCATGATGATAGACACAATGGCGGGTGAATTTCGCACCAAATAATTGTACCTGAATTGTACAATTTAGTACCATTAAACTTTGTATCTCTCTCATAACGACATTATAACAATATCAAAGATACATCCGCCATTTTATTTTCGTTTTTATGATACTACGTGACGGGACGAAGAAGTCGTGCGCCTGATGACAAGCAACACGTCTGACCATCAATTCCAGTGCCACACAGAGCTTTAAATCGCAAAGATCTGAGATACACTGCGTTACCTTGAGACATAAGTTAACAAATGTCATGTGCCTGTAATTCCCCACCAGCACCCTTACCCTTCAAAACCGTAATGCAGTAATGCTCACATTACTGCTTAGGGACAGAAATAGATAAGGTGGCATGGGCAGTACTTCCCTAGACGAACTCTTTCACAAGGAGCTCTACGGCTACTATTTACTTACTAATTATAAAAACTTATTATTCCAAAGCGCCAACTCAACCTATTAACAGGTTCCGCGGCTGAAGATGCCGTGAAAGTAAAACATGCTAAATATTCCGCCTTGCCTTGTCGCCGACTTAAAGACAGGGGCTACAATCACCGCTCTGGGTCGTGGTTGGTTCAGTAAGTGTCCATTGCCGTTCAGCAAGACAATGCTGCTAGTATAATGGGAATTTTTAGGGGGCGGGATTTTTTTTAGGTTAGATTAGTTTTTTAAGTTAAAATCTCTTGCACATCCCAGTTTTTTTTATTTTAGTATCTATTGACGAAGCCCAGTGCTGATCTTTAATTAGAAATATCAATGTACCATTTGTCTTAAGATGGAATAAATTGAATTAAAAGTGTTCCTATTAATAGTTTTTAATATCCCCATTTGTCATATATATTTATACCTTCTGAGATATCATGAAGTTGTCTCTAGAATTTTCATTGTATTTTGGGAATTAAAGCAATTTTAATATACTAAACTGCGGTATATATAATGTGCGAGAATACGATGTTGTATATCCAATGGCAGCACTGTTTTAAATCAAAATGTGTTCCACGCTCTGAATTCAGTGTTGAAAGTCGTCATAAACAACTTACTCTAGACGACCATTATATTTTCAACTCTGACTCTTTGAACTAATGTTTGTACTGTAGTGGTACTGTAGTTTGTACCGATTCTTTGAAAATTAAGTTAGGGATTTATTAGTGTTCTGTTAGAATTAGTTATGTTAGTAATTAACATATATAGTTATGTTAGTAACTAACATACTGGCTTATTTCTACACATTTTCACAGAATTTAATAAGACGATTTGATATAACGGTTTTGGTGAAATTGCACATGTACACACATTACAAGCACATGGGACTTGTCAACTTATGTCTCAGGGTGACGGGCGCAGTGGCAGTACTCTTGCAGATCTTTACGATTTAAAGTTTTGAGCAGCACTGCAACTGTTATGGACAGACGTGTCACTTACCACCAGGCGCACGACTTGTTCATTCCGTCACTTTGTATCATAAAAAAGCGATTTGATGGGTAGTAATATTAAGTAATGAGTTGTAAAGTATGTCATAAGGTTATCAGTTAAAACACTTGACTATGCTATACAGGGCGCCCCACAGCTATGCCACACGGAAGAAAAGTACCTTATATACCGTAGATAGAACATTTTACTGAAAGAAGACTTAATTTTTATTTTAAAAACAATTCGAACGGCATTCAAAGATTTTTAAATAATCGCCTGTCTGAACCGGGTATAGAACGCGCCAAATGTGAAAAAAAAAGCACCTATAATTTTACTATACTGATCGAAAGCCTCAACAAGGACTGTTTTCTTCTAAGTAACATTACATCTTAAATAAAAGCAAGACCATGAAGTTTAACATTTAATTTGAAATTTTGTTCAGGAAAATGCCTTTTCTCTTTACATTGTACATGGCAGACTAAAGCATATCAACAAACAACCAAAACCAAACACTAACATCATTTATTTAAATGAATAAATACATCGTCCTACTAAAGCACGTGATTAATTTGTTTTAACGTAAATTCTAGAGTCGTCCTTTTCAACCTCTTCATTCTCTTTATCTTCCGACATTATAAACAACACGGAACAACAAAGTTTGTGTATTGGTATATTAAAAAAAATTGCATTTTTTACCTAGTGCTTAAGTCTTCAACCCCTAGGTATAAAATGTAGAACGACTCCGAAAGTATATTGAAAATATACCTTAGTATATGGAATTAAATACAAAATTTTTTCAGTGTACATGTAATGACGATCTGATGTACGTAAAAGAAAAAAAATTAATATTATATCAAGTGACGGGACTAACAAGTAGTGCGCCTGATGCTAAGCTACACGCCTATACATGTGAATTGCATTGCCACTCAGAGCTTTAAATCGCAAAGATCTGAGGGGCATTAAAGCTCTGAGGGGCAGTGCCACTGCACCCGTCACCCTTAGACATAAGCTGACAAGTCCTATGTGCCTGTTATTTCACCAGCACCCTGCCAAAACTGCAAAGACTGCGCAAAGCTCCGTGTATTCGGAATCTGAAGAAAGCTTTTAATAAGGCCGGAAAGAAGTGGAAAACGGTGTTACGCAGGGCAAAGTTCGACCATGTGCGCCGCATAGGGATCAAACTTGCCTCGTTTCCAACAGGCAGCAAGTCTTTTTGGTCTCTTGCCTAAGTGGTCGAATCAAACTTTAGCCTCCCTTCTTTACCACTTCTGCTGAGGTCGAATGGCTCGCTGGCTCATACTGCGGAAGAGAAGGCGAATCATTTTGCCTCACTCTTTGCAGAAAACTCACGTCTGGACGTCTGGAAGTAAACGTAAACTAATAACAAATAAAACCAGATTAGAAAAACCATAAAACAGGGCGTAAAAAAAAATACGTACAGCAATCTACCACTTACGCTCAATTTATATTACAGACTGGAAGCGAATTTTTGTAACGATATTGTACATAGCATTATGAACTTTATGGTCAGTTGTGTAATACAGTGTATACAAACTAGATACGAGGCAAAATCTTTCGCGGAATTGTCGCGCATGCTCGAGAATGCTCGCGCATGCTTTAGTGTATCTGACACTAAAACTTTAATTTGAGAATCACGTTTTTTACAAAATCCACCAATTTATTGATTCAAATATAAATGAATATTCATTTTCTTAAAAAATCATAATGTTAAGCACTATTATGCATACCTGCATAATTTAAGTTTATATTTTCTGTAATTTGAATGTGTTGTCTTGGTGAATAAATATTTTAACTTGGACTTTTTTAGGCTGGGATTTGGGTACGGTTGAAAAAGGATTTGTTGCTTTTCTACATTTATTATAAGAATTTTCTTTTTGGATTTCATAGTGCAACCTAAAAAAGTCAATGCGCAATCAGGTAAACATGGAAGCGCCGAATTCCGAGATCTTCATTACGAAATATGCCTCAAAATGGAACAAAGGAACTCTCCTAGAGATTTACGAGATATAAACACAGCTTTTATTGGACGCTGTATCATTGTATGGCGGAACAATTAAAACAATGGAATCCACGCTTAGGAATGTTTTCATTTGGTTCGTTTGAATTTTACCCAGTATTGGAATCGTAAACACGAAGTTGGTTTTTAAATAAAAATAAGATTTTGTGTACCATTATGGCGAGCAGGATATCATTATCCGATCAGGTTGTATATGAAAGGGCCAGAGTTTCTTTTTCGGAAAGAGTTAAATGATTTGTGTTTATTTTTGCTTTTAATTTATTATTTATAACTCTGACAGATAATCGAGATATTATACAAAAAGTTCTATCAGTTGGAATCATCACGCGCTGTCAAAAGAAAATGCTAAGCATCTGGAAAACTTTCCTTCTCGGGTCATATAACAAATTCCGCATTGTCTACTTAACTGGAACTCGAGTTTCGTTGCTCTTGTGAGAATTCTTCGTAGAATTCTTTGGGTCGCTGTTAGATAAGATTTTCTGAAATGAAATTTTTGTACATCACGTTGAATGAAGTTTTTCCCTAAAATCAAATTCTGAAAGGATAGAGAACTAATTTTTTTTTATAATATCAAGTGACGGGACGAACAAGTCATGCCCCTGATGGTAACACTGATGGCTACACGTCTGTCCATAACAGTTGCAGTGCCTCTCAGAGCTTTAAATCGCAAACATCTGAGGGGCATTACCACTAAGCCCGTCACCCTGAGACATAAGTTGAGAAGTCCCATGTGCCCGTAATTTCACAAGTTATTATCGGATAGATACAAGAGTAAAAATATCATTCTTAACATTCTAAAGTTAATGGTTTGTTAAAAAGATATTCCGCTTTTTCAAGGCGCGAGTGCACCGGGAATTGTATAGGTGTGCATCATGCATAATATGCTCCATCGTCGTCCTCATCGTCATTTTCCATCAGGTGAGATGGAGGTCAAATGTAGACTTATTTTAACCATAAAAAATTTATTAAAATTTGGATTTTTTACTATACATATAACACATAATAAGAGTAAATATGGTATAATAAGGATCAAGTCATACTGAAAGACTAGAGATGCGCAGCGGCCGGAGGAGCTTTGAACTAGTGGCTACATATCTCGCGCGGCTTCGCGGCTGCCCGGCTCGTCCTGTCGCTCCACGAGTGTACATTATGTTGTCTTTAGTTTCGTTGTCACACCCATACGTGTATAATTTTACTATATCACGTTGCCGGGTTATCGTTTTGTTTTGTTTAAATTTAGAGGACTATAGGTTTAGATATTAATTAAATTTAAATATGTATACGGAAAATATCAATAAGGACGTACTTACCACACGCAAAATTTCCATCAGGCGCGGTGCAGTCATTTTGCCGAGTCACAATAAAAAAAAAAAAGAAATAGGCGCTTTGTCGTCGAGTTGCGGATACCAGCCCGTTGCACCAAGTACCAAGTACCAAGGACGTACTTAATGCTTTTAACAAAAGTTATTTCCATATAGCACGAAAACAGTACTGTGATTAACACCTGAATTATTGTCAAATCATGCTTACAACTTGTAGGTAAAACTAAAATTATAATGTAACCCTACGAAGTGGCATTTACACGCCGAACAAGCGGAGTTATCCTACTTGCTTTTATTATAATAAGTTGTTATCGTCGACCCCAAGACGACCCACTGCACGGGTCTTCTCAAGGCAGCGAGTGTATATTGTTTAAAAAATATTTTATGACACCATCGACAGGGCTAATTTTTCTATTCATTAGACGATTGCACATTAAAGTGCTAGCTAGGTACTAGTACATTCCATATAACACAGAAAATAAGACTATTTTTTAACCGACTATAAAAAAGGGTAGGTTTTTTTATAATGCCAAGTGTCGGGACGAACAAGTCGTATACCTGGCGATAAGCGACACACCTATCAATAACAGTTACAGAACCTCTCAGAGCTTAAATCCCAAAGATCTTAGTGGCTGCACCCGTCACCCTGAGACATAAGTTTATAGATTACCTATTTCTGACGCCAAGCAAAAATGCAAGCATTACTGCATTCCGGTTTTCAAGGGCTAGTGAAATTGTCAACTTATGTCTCAGATTGCCCCTCGGATCTTTGTGATTTAAAAATATAAGTAGCATTGTAACCGTTATAGACAGGCGTGTCGCTTACCATCAGGCGCACGATTTGTTCGTCCCATCAAATAAATAAATAAAAATAAATACTAAATGGCGATCAGGCCACTGAAACTTTCAAGTGGTAACATTTATTGAGAATTTCGTGCTCCATTTTTTGATATTTGAAACGGTTATTTGACGGTTATGAGTCACTTAGCCCCCTTTTAGTTAGAGGACGGCGGAGTGACCCTCCCTAGCATTAAGGTATACGAGAAGGCCACTATAACCTGTGCGCGCACAGAAACCTTATACGTTCAGGTTCTGACCCCAGATCAGCCAGTGTACAGGGTTGTCACAGACCGTTGTCACTGATTTCATCCGATTCTCAAGAAGTTAGAACCCCGGGGTAAGCCGCCCCGGGTGCACGTACAATACACCCGATGCGGCACACCCTTAAGTTTGAACAGTAAGAATACCCATTTGGGCGTCGCTATCACTGGGGGTAGCGAATAGCGCGTATACCTGAATAAACATTTAACCCTGGTTTATCTGCGATTTTTTTTTTTAATTTTATTTAATTACATTTTTCGTTTAAATATATACAATACATGTAGCCGTACGTCAAAAGTGTTTTTTCACATGAAAACAATGATTTTTTTTATATGGTCATTGTATGAAAGTCATAAAAGTAATACGACCTACATGAAACTAATTGCGTATTTGTGAAATTTCATAACTCTCCATTAACTCTCCTAATTAAACATAAAATTTATCGACTAATTTCGTTCGTATAATCTGTAAACCTTTTTTTTTAAAAGTTGTATTTTTTGTATTTCTATTTATTTATTTATTTATATTCAGGCATATTTTATGTACAAAGACCCATTAATACATACCTTATAGGATAATATACGTAACACTATGATAAAACGCCAATTATTAATTATTTCCACGTATTGGCTGCGACGTGTGACGCAACGTGGGTGTCCGGTAGCCGGCCGGCGCTGAAAGTGTATTTTGAAAACTTGACTTTATCACACGAAAGGTGCGATATGTGACTAGTTGTTTACGACGATAAACATTTCAAAACCCAAAACCATTCCTGGAAGTTTTTTCACGCCATTTGTATGTACCACGTAGCTTTTGTAGTAATATCGGAACAAACCACAATAATAATCATGTATCGCAAATTGAACAACCGTGGTACACGAATATAAAGTAAATTAGCGGTCAGATCAAATCAGAATTACAATTATAATGAAACTAGAGTTATTATTATAGTATACGGTCTGCGTCAAAATTAGTGATGCGAATAAAAGTGTCATGACGGTAACAAATATTAAAAGTAATATTAGTAGAAGCGGAAGTGTAAATACTGTAGATCTCAGGGCTTGTTTATGGTTTCTTAATTGCATTTACCAAAAAACTACAAAAAAACGCTCACACCTTCAGATCCGACGCGAACGGTGTAAACTTCCATTTATTTATTTCAAATGCAAATCACAACAATACACGTTCCATTAGGTTAGTACTTATTGCTATGACACCCCGCAGGGGTATGGCACTTAGTCGCCACATTTTGGCTTACATTATTGGTCACACATTACAACATATAATAATAATATAATAATGATAAAAATACAATTTAGATTAAAATAATATGTCAATAATCCATCATCAGCCTTCGTCAAATACATAAAATAACATAATAACATAATTTAACCAAAAACTACGCATTTTTGTCAATATAAAATTCATTTAAGTTATAATAGCACTTGTTAATTGATAATACTTTTAACTTTTTAGTGAAATTTCTGCAATTTGTCTCACATCTTAGGTATTCGGGTAGTTTATTGTGAATCTTTATCGCATTATAATACGGACTATTCTGATAGATGCTTAATGTACTTTGCGGAAGGCTTAATATATTCTTATGTCTAGACGGTCTTATAGAAGTGGGTACAGCACTAATGAATAGTTCACTATTTTTTCTAATAAATTTAACCATTTCAAATATGTACATAAGAAGGTAGGGTTCATATTTGTAATTTTTTAAAATGTGATCGACAAGATTCCATCTGTTTGATGTTCATGATGATAAGAACACACTTTTTTTGTAGGATAAAGAGATCATTCACCTGGGTACTGTTTCCCCATAGTATCAAGCCGTAATTTAACCATGCAAACGCATAACCGTAATACGCTGATGAAGCTGCTTTTAAATTTGTGACACATTTTAATTCGTGTAAAGCGTAGGTGCATTTTCAACTTAATTTTTATAGTACATGTGATTTCCAATCAATATGTGAGTCAATTTCTATTCCTAGGAAACTACATGTAGTAACTTTCTCTAAATTTTTACCGTTAGTTACACATAAATTTAATCCTTAGTCTGACTTTTGTCGTGGTCTGAATTCTATAATTTTCGTCGTCTTATAATTTATTTCTAAATTGTGTTTGCTAAGCCAGTTCGTTACGTTTTTAAATGTCTGTTCAAAGTGTATCTGGAAGTTTAGTTTGAAGTAAAATCATGTCGATGTAACATGTTGTCGGAGTAGCGTAGTGTCTGAGTAAAATAATGTCGAAGTAACATATTGTCGGAGTAACGTAATGTCTGAGTAAAATCATGTCGATGTAACATGTTGTCGGAGTCGCGTGTGTTTTGTATGTTGAGTGCACGCGAAGTTCAGTTTTAGAGTCGTTTAGTGACTCTAAAACTGAACTTTTTACTACACTATTTCATGTATGTAGTAAAACCTAATTACAGTAAACTGAAAAAACATAAATGAACATAAAATACAAATGGAAAAAAAAATGGAAAAACATAAATGGATTGGACTTTTGAAATAGTATATTTCATTTTATTTAATTTATTTTTTGTTTTACTTTATACAGAGTGTTTTTGTGAATGAGCCAATTGGGGAAATCCGAAACCATAGAAGACACAAGAAAACTGTCTTAGGAACCGGAATAGGAAAAGATTTTGATCAATTTTATTTGCTTTTATGGACAATTCACGCTTGACCAAAAAATAGGCTATGCCAAAATTGTTTTCCCAAAAAAGACGACTTTATGGTTCCTAAGATAGTTTCGTTGTATCTTCAATGTTTTCGGATTTCCTCATACTGTCCCGTTTTAAAAAAAACTCTGTAATTTAATAAAATAAATTTCAATAACTTTGCCATTTATATTTAAGGTAATATTCTCATGTTGTTTTTTATTTAAATTCTTTGTTTTACTTTTTATTATTTTCCACATGATATTTGTTTAATTTTCCGATTTTTACATTTGTTTCATGTTGTATAGTTTTTTCGAGAGGCTAATTGATATTTTAAAAATTTTTGTATATTTTAAAAAATATGTGTTTTAGAGTAAGTAGCATTATTTGTGTAATTTATTAATGTACGTAATATTATTTTATGTTTACATGAATTTTTGAGACCTTTTGTTAACCAATAAATTTTATTATTCTTCGGTTTTATTCTCATGGTTTTGAGAGCTACATATGTGCAAAGCAGGTGATCAAGAATGTTACTGAACATTTTATAATTTGTATTTATGTATTTTTTAGGTTTGTACCTGTTTTTTATACCCTCTTCTTGTTACAACCTTCCTTTTCTTTTTCCTTCGAATTTACTTATGAAATAAATTATGTGGATGGAGTATTTATTCTATTTAATTGCCATGATCCCGGCCACGGCACATTAGCTTTAATTTAACCTCTTCATAGTTACATTAAAGTGTTTATACAACTCCTAACATTATTGAGATATTTTTTAAATACTTGTTACATAGATGCACCCCACGTAAACCGCTGAAGCCGCAATAGATATTGCGACATAGATTTGTACACGCGCAGTGACCACGCGACGAGTCAGCGATATTGAAAAACCCGTGTAACCTAATTAATTATGTTTAGAATAAATTTAATGTTAAAAAGACATTGTAGATCTTGCATCGATCGCAACCACTCTTGTAATTAGCTTAGGAATTATTTTAATTAAATTTTAGTTTTTATAAAATCTTTTTGGTTTTTTTTAAGTCCTCCGGCCGCAGCCTTCGTAATTGGCGCAGTCGGTAGGATACTTGAATAGATTAGCGTAGGACATTTCTTACATCGAATTGTGCTATACCGAGTCTTCGAGTATCCTGAAAAGAACCTGAGGCCAGCGGCAGGGAGAGACAAGGAATCCAGACATTGATCCGCAGAGAACCAGAATGATATATATGTAAGTGAAACAAGTACTTTGAATTTTCCTTTGCTGCTTGTCCTTTTAATCTTTAGTTTCCTTAATTTCCTTTTAACTTTTAATTTTAATCTTTCAATATTTTTCATCCAAAGAAAAATCCTCGTGGTAAATTCACTACATCGAGTAGAGATTTCCGTAGGAAGGCAGTAGATAAATTTAGGAATTTAGAATTAATTTTAGAGGATATAAATATGGCAAATCCAGTAGACCCTGAAGTAATTTTTAAAGTATTGAGACCAGTACCAGAATTTGATGGGAACCCGAATGTTCTCACACGGTTTATCAAACTTTGTGATCAGATTTGTACAGTTTATTTAAGTAATGTACAAGGCAGTGAGTTATCCAACCTTTGTCTTATTAACGGCATATTAAACAAAATTACTGGACCAGCCGCGCGAACAATAAATTCAAATGGTATTCCAGAGAGCTGGCTTGGCATAAGAAATGCATTAATAAATAATTTTTCCGATCAAAGGGATGAAACAGCCCTTTACAATGACCTGTCTGTTGCCACACAAGGGAGTATGTCTCCTCAAGAGTTTTATGATCACTGTCAAAATTTATTTAGCACTATTATGACCTATATATCATTGCATGAGACAATTGCGACTACTATCGAGGCGAAGCGCACCCTGTATAGAAAATTAGCTATGCAGGCATTTGTACGTGGGTTAAAAGAGCCCTTAGGTTCTCGCATCAGGTGTATGCGCCCCGATAGTATCGAAAAAGCTTTGGAATTCGTGCAAGAAGAGACGAACATTATGTACATGCAACAGAGAGCCGACAGTACGTCGGAGAGAAAATTTAATTCAAATAAGCATGCACAATCGGCACCCCTATGGACGCCGTCAGTACAAAAACCGTTCGCTCTACCTGCACCAATGCCTATGCCAATGAATGTAACTTTTCAGCGTCCACCATTAGTTCAACAACCATGGAAACCAAATACTCCAAATTTTCAAATGAATAGACCTCTTCAAGGTCCTTCTCGCACTCAGCAGATGTTCCGCGCCCTGCCACCAAACTATAACCCGCAGAGCGCTGTCTTTAAAATGCCACCTAGAAATCAACCCTTTAATTCAGGCCCTAAGCCCATGAGTGGCGTAAGTCACTTTCAACCTCGACAATTGATGCCAAATGGTCATAATTGGGCGAGATCTGGTAATCCACCACCGAGTAACTACTTTAAAACCCGAGAGTTGAATCATAATGAGTGTTTCGGTTATGATAACTATAATTACTACCCCGAATTTAACCCTGACTATGAAACTCAATACTACTACCCCGAGAATTCCGACTATAACTCTTATAACGTTGCGACTTATGACTGTGACTACCAACCATACACTTTGACCGAGTCCACAGACGACAATTGTTCATTTAACGAACCCCAACCTTCTACTAGCAATGACCATGAGCAGGATTTTCCCCCGGCTCAGCCTATAAGAAAATTAAGATAGAAGTTAATCTGCAAACCCAGAGACAACTTCCATTCATACAAATCTCCAATCCCCCATTGAAGCTTCTTATAGATACTGGTGCAAACCAATCTTTCATAAACCCTGATGTAGTTCAAAATTATTATCCTCATGTACCCCTGAATGTCGATCCGTTTGAAGTTACAAATGTACATGCGACCACACGTGAAAATTACTCAATTAATATACCTTGTTTCCAAGAATTTAATTATCGCAATGACATCAAACTATTTTTATACAAATTTCATAATTATTTTGATGGTCTAATTGGACTAGATTTATTAGAGAAATGGGAGGCAAAAATAGACCTTAAGAACAAAGTACTTATTACCTCCAATGCGACTAATATTATACACATGTATAACTCGCGAAATATTAACTTGTATGAAGAGTTAATCCCGGCTAATACTTCAAAATTAATTCGATTACCTATCAACTTTCATGACGGGGATGCATTAATTCCCGAGCAAATAATTTCAAATTGCGTAATACACGATTGTTTAACTATTGTGAATAAAAGCCGTGGCATAGTAGAAGTTGCGAATCCGTCGTCTCACGACGTGATATTTTCCATGAGCCGACCTATCGAGGCGCAAATTTACAGTAACGAGTGCGTGCGCACCGAACAACCGCGTTCGAGGTCCGGCGACGTATTATCGCGCTTGCGTACCGACCATCTTAACGCAGAAGAGCGGGCTAATTTAGAACATTTATGTTCACGTTATGCCGATGTATTTTATATCGAAGGGGAAGCTCTCACCTTTACTAATAAAATCAAGCATCATATTCGAACAACGGATGAAATCCCCATTTACACTAAAAGTTACCGTTACCCATTCGTTCATAGAGAAGAGGTTAGACAACAAGTTAGTAAAATGTTAGAACAAGGTATTATCCGTCCATCACAATCCGCATGGAGTTCACCCATTTGGATTGTACCCAAGAAAGCCGATGCCTCCGGCAAAGTCAAATGGCGTCTTGTTATAGATTTTAGAAAACTTAACGAGAAGACCATTGACGACAAATACCCAATCCCGAATATTTCAGACGTGTTAGATAAGCTTGGCAAATGCCAATACTTTACCACCCTAGATCTAGCTAGTGGCTTTTACCAGGTAGAGATGAGTACCGAAGACATTCCAAAGACCGCCTTTAATGTAGAGCATGGGCACTTTGAGTTCCTTAGAATGCCCATGGGATTAAAAAATTCCCCATCCACATTCCAGCGTGTGATGGACAATGTGCTCAAGGACTTACAGAACAATATCTGTTTAGTCTATTTAGACGACATTATCGTGTTCAGTACGTCATTACAGGAACATATGGTTAACTTAGAAAAGGTTTTTACCAGACTCCGTGAATCCAATTTTAAGATACAAATGGATAAATCCGAGTTCTTAAAAAAGGAGACCGGGTATCTTGGCCATGTGATCACCAGAGACGGTATTAAACCGAACCCCGATAAGATAGCAGCTATTATGAAATACCCCATTCCTAAGTCACCTAAGGAAATTAAACAATTTTTGGGCCTTGTAGGATATTATAGGAAGTTTATTCCTGATTTTGCCCATCTCGTTAAACCGTTAACTCAATGTTTGAAAAAAGGAAGGAAAATTACATTAGATACCGAGTACGTTAATTGCTTCGAAAAATGCAAAACTCTTTTAACTAATGATCCCATATTACAGTATCCAGACTTCGATAGGGAATTCATACTAACGACAGACGCTTCAAATGTGGCCATAGGAGCCATACTTTCCCAAGGACCCGTAGGGTCAGATAAGCCTGTGTGTTATGCCTCCAGAACCCTAAACGACAGTGAATGCAACTACAGTACTATAGAGAAAGAGCTGTTAGCGATAGTATGGGCTACTAAGTATTTCCGTCCGTACTTATTTGGTCGCAAATTTAAGATTTTTACAGACCACAAGCCGTTACAATGGGTGATGAATTTAAAAGAACCCAACTCTAGACTAACCCGATGGAAGTTAAAACTTAGCGAATATGACTTTTCCGTAATTTACAAAAAGGGCAAAAATAATACTAACGCCGACGCCCTGTCCAGAATTGAAATACATAACGAGGAAATAAGTTCCATCATTGCCAACCCGTCAGAAAAACCACCATCCATTGTTAACAACTCAAGTACAGAAACCGTTCATACAAGCTTAGAGCACCCGATTCTTGAAGTTCCTATCACTGACGAGCCACTAAATAAATTCCATAGACAAATCATAATGACTATTGTAGGTGACTTAAAACGTAGACCAACTGTGACAAAACCATTTGAGACCCACACTCGAACTTCTGTACAGATTTCTGAAAATAACTTGGTAGAGGACGTAGTAAAAACTATCAAGGAATACGTTAACCCTAAAGTAAAGACAGCCTTATTGATAATTCCGCCTCTCGGAATGTATGACATTATACCCATTATCCAAGATCACTTTAAAAGCTCAGCAATGAATCTCGTATTAGCGAAAACCGAAGTAGAGAATGTAAAAGAATATTTACGACAACAGGAAATTATTAAAAACTATCATGACGGAAAAACTAATCACCGCGGCATAAATGAATGTTTCCTGACACTTTCTAAAAGATATTATTGGCCCAAAATGAGGGAGCACATTACGAAATACATAAGTGAATGCACAATGTGTGGTCAAGCCAAATATGACCGAGCCCCCATAAAACAGAGATTCAATATTGTACCACCCGCTACAAAACCTTTTGAAATTGTTCATATGGACCTATTCACAGCACAAAATGAAAAATATTTGACTATAATAGATGTTTTTTCAAAGTATGCTCAAGCATACTATCTCCGTGACGGTACAGCCCTTAGCATCATTCAAAGCTTATTAAACTTTTGCACTCACCATGGTCTCCCTTTAACGGTAGTGACTGACAATGGAACGGAGTTTACAAACCAACTATTTACTGAGTTTACCCAGTTACATAAAATACAACACCATAAAACTTTACCTCATTCGCCGAATGACAATGGCAATATCGAAAGATTCCACTCCACTTTATTAGAGCATCTACGCTTACTAAAATTACAGCAGAAAAGTGAACCTGTAATAAATCTTATGCCACATGCTATTTTAGCTTATAACAGCTCCGTACATAGTTTTACGAAATGCCGTCCCTATGACTTAATTAACGGACACTTTGACCCACGAGACCCCATTGACATTGACGTGACCAAACACTTACTGCAACAATATTCACAGAATCACAGAGACCAAATGAAAACTGTTTACGAAATAATAAACCAATCCTCTTTAGCTGACCGTACCACTCTGATTGAGAATCGTAATAAGGACCGCGAGACTGAGATTGAATACGAACCCCATCAGCAAGTATTCATTAACAACCCCTTAGCTAGCCGCCAGAAGCTCGCACCCCGCTACACGCAAGATACAGTCCTTGCAGACCTACCTATTCACATTTACACCACTAAAAAACGCGGACCCGTAGCTAAATCTCG
>NW_020653719.1:7760850-7798255 GCF_003589595.1 Hyposmocoma kahamanoa | reverse complement strand
GTAGCTAAATCTCGCTTAAAAAGAGTACCAAAATCGGCACAATTGTTACAGAGTCATTCTAACCCTGACCGCTCTATCACCAATGACAACGCAGGAGATAAGATTTGAAAGCCTCGACGACGGACCTGGACTTCTACCATTCAGACTGGGACCCACTAGACTTATAAAATACTATCATACATTTGTACAGTATGTTCAACTTGATAATATTGAAGACAAAATAACGACTTTACAAAACCAACTCACTGACTTCAAAATTAAATTACCCAATGACACATATAGTCTCTATGAATTACAAATTGAATACCTCTCCGGCAAAATTCAAAAGATCATAAGTAATTTAAACAGCTTAGAACCTAAACGCAACAAACGAGGTCTTGTAGATGGCTTAGGTTCAATTATCAAGAGCATTACCGGTAACCTCGATTATTTGGATGCTGCCAAATATGATGGTGCTATAAAAGCTCTCCAGAATAACCAATTCAAAATTTCAGATGAGTTTAATAACCATATTAGCATCAGCAAGGATTGGATGGCACACCACAGTAGTATTATAACTCAAATAGCTTTTAATCAGGATAAAATAAAGTCGACCTTAGAGCTACTTTTGAACGAAGATGCTCACCGAGAGTCGAGTTTAATTAAGTATGCCAAATTTGCCCAACTATTAACTATTATTACCGAAAATACCGATGACATCTTAGCAGAGTTATTTAGATTAGAAAATATCCTATCTTTCACCCGTGCTTCCAGCACTCATCATTCAGTAATTAATGTACCTATACTAAATCAAATGATAAATAAGTTAAGATTAATTTACGGTAAAGATGACGTATTAGACTTAGAATACCGAGAGTACTACGACGTAATAAAGCCTGGGTATTATTTTTCAAATAAGAGATTAGTATTAACATTTAGATTCCCAATAGTAGATAAAAACCAATATGAATTATATAGACTCGCTGTTCTTCCTAATAAATTCAACCAGTCAATTATCCCTCCTTATCCTTTAATAGCAACAAATAGGAAATCATTCATGTACATAGAGACAGAATGTCCGAAGCTAACGAACTGGTTTATCTGTGAGGAAAAAATTAACAATCAAGTCCGAACTCAAGCTGACTGTATACAGAACATAATAACTAATCAATCTGTAGACACAACCTGCAAGATGACTACAATTAGCCTACACAAAGAAGCCGTAGAGAAGCTGGACGAGAGACACTACATATTCTCCTTTCCACGACTCACCAACGTACATACCACATGCGGTCGAGAAGATTTTAATACCATGCGAGGCAGCTTCTTAGCAACTATTCCTCTGAATTGTGTCCTGCGTACAGACGAATTCACCATTAAAAACACTAACGACCAAATTAAAGGCCTACCAATGAAGATTATGAGAATTTCTATGGATGCTGCGACGCAGAGCTCACAATCTCATGTCCGATTGAATTCCATTAACCTCAGAGGACTCCACGATGTACAAGACAAAGTTATGTTACAACCAACTATACATCTGACGTCACCTACCGACACCGTGTACCATACTACTATACCGTTCTACTGTGTGATATCAAGTGCACTTGTACTCGTCATTATCGTACTTGTTCGACGCTATCGCCTGAATAATCTCCAAGAAAGTCAAGAGACGAAAACGGAAGAGTCCGAGCCAAACTATGCAGTTCCTGAAAAGCCTGGCCCATGTAAAAGTACTCCAGCAACTTTTGCTCTCAAAGTTATCAAATAGTTGCTGCTCTAAGGGCGGAGGTGTTACATAGATGCACCCCACGTAAACCGCTGAAGCCGCAATAGATATTGCGACATAGATTTGTACACGCGCAGTGACCACGCGACGAGTCAGCGATATTGAAAAACCCGTGTAACCTAATTAATTATGTTTAGAATAAATTTAATGTTAAAAAGACATTGTAGATCTTGCATCGATCGCAACCACTCTTGTAATTAGCTTAGGAATTATTTTAATTAAATTTTAGTTTTTATAAAATCTTTTTGGTTTTTTTTAAGTCCTCCGGCCGCAGCCTTCGTAATTTACTCCACTACTTTTTATTATGGTTATTAAAACAAAGATCGAACACATAGAAAACTTTTCCACATGATGAGACTTGAACCCACGACCATACTGCACCGTAGTATTGCTCTTACCAAGTGAGCTAAGGGTCAAGTTATCGAATTATCCAAATTCTCCTATGTGTTTTTGATAAAAATCTTTGTACTCGGTATCGGCATTCTCCACCGAGAGTGAAATCTAGTGAGAGATTTTAGAACCTTGTTCACCGCAGTCGTCTGGTCGTTTTAAAAGTTTTTCTATGTGTTCGATCTTATAATATTATTAAATTTTAATATATCCTAATATAGGACCTTAAAATGTATCAAATTATACATGTCATTATTATACATCATTTACATTGTCTTCCTATCCTTGTTAATCTTACGCGTACTCTAGTAAGAGCCGCTCTTTTTTTGTGCCACCTTTCGTTGGTCAGACTGTAGCACGGTGTAACAAAGCAACACTGAACATCTACCATTTAGCACATTAGGGCTAAGTGGATAATTATCAACAGGGGTAATTACAAAATCGCCTTATAAATCCTAAAAGAATCCCAATCTACCAAACTCGTTTAATTGCCCTGTACTTGGCGTGGTACTTTATAGTGTGAGAAGTACAGCAGGTACTGTGATTTACATTTCACCGAATCATCTTATGTATATTATTATTCAGTTATGTTAAGTATCGCAACGCTCTAATTGAGATTTACATACGGACGATCATTAAGGGATTTGGGAATACGCAATTTGATAAAAAAAACCTTTGCAAAGCGATTTAGCCATTAATTGATGGTTAATTTTTTTTTAAGATTGGTTCCACAAAATGCCTACCTTCGCTATCGTGCAATCTTAATTCTCCTAATGTCGGTGAATGTTTTAACTCTCCCAACTCATAAGGCTTGGAACACAGATCAGGGGATTTACTTTCGTTCTCCGACCGGCATCAGTCAAAAACAATTACTGTCAAACATCGAGTATATAACCAGAAATAGAGACGAAATAACATAATAAGTGGGTATAATGGGATGGCCACGATGATGAAAAAATTATAAAGAGGTGATTTCAAACACTAAAGAACCACAGAATGTGAAGGCCGATGATGTCATAGGTACTCGTGTATAAGCATCGAGTATATAACCAGATATAGAGACGAAATATGGGCCATCCATCCCTGGCAACTCATCAGCCAAATGGGCCTTATATCACTTTTAAATAACAACTATTGTTTGCGCTGAAATCGCAAATTAGAAAGCTGAAATAGTACAGCGCCAACAACTGACCTGTGTGTACGTCTCCGTATATTCCAAAAATATTCGGCATTTATTCTAATAAAGATTATTATCTTATATTATTCCTCATAGTTAGAGATATTTCTCTAACTATGTGGGGTTGTCCTATTCGGTGGTGTGGGAAAAATGGCAAGTACCTAATTACAAAACAAACGGAATGACATTTCATCGGTAATTAAATATTAAATATGTCATTTTTCAATTTTCGTCAATTATAGCAAAGCTTAAGTTAAACTGGTCCATTTGAAGTGAAACAATTGACAATACCCGTCAATTCTTTCGAATTCGGGCTGCTCAATCGGAGCGCAGTTGTCACCGTATTGATTTGGCAGAATAGTTTTCAAACAAATGACATTTCGTCTCTATTTCTGGTTATATACTCGATGCTGTCAAATGAGTAAAACTCTACCAAATTAAAACACCATGTCGGACGGAGTATAAGGAACGAGAGTACAGGGCCAGATCTGAAACACAGCCGTGCACAGTGATGCTTTGCGGCAGAAATAAGTAACCTGATCCCCGAAACAAAGCCGAGCACGTAGACACTCGCCTTATATAGATAAGGCGAAAGACAGATTGCTTTCATATACTGCCTTTCCGACTTAGTGTTGCAAACTTTTATCCAAACTTTAACAGATAATTCTAGAGTTAGAAGACTACAGCGCATAAGCAAATATATTTTTTTTATATATACCAACTTCGTCTTATTGCATGCATACATTATAATGCTTACCAGGGTGGTGAATGCATTTGCCAATCGGCGTAAAGTACAGTCGATGTTTTATGATACCTGACCTCATATAGGTCCTTATAGTTCTGCGTGCCTTCTTACACATTCAACAGAAAAGTGTAAAGCATAGCATAGCAATTACATAAAAACTTTTTGGCTCACTGCCCACTAAGACAAGATAAAGCAATTTCAGCGCCTACCACCACAAAAAATAATTAAAATCACGTATTTTTTATATTACTTAATACAAAAAATCATAAGTAAAAATAATTATATATTTTAAATGTAGTTTATATAGATAATTCATGTTTTTTTTTCAAAAAGGTAGCATCACCTAGGACTCTTCAGAGTCCACTGGATAGGGACTTTGGGAAACTACGGTGTAAAGGAATTCTGGCTCTTTGAAATTTATATTTATGTATGTAATTAAAAATCAAATTGATTTAGAAAATATCTTAAAATGTCATTCACTAATGACGCGATAAGAAAATCACACCATTATGATTTTACGGCTTACAGGTTAAAAGTTTGTTTAATAATTTTATTCACACTGATCTACTCAGAACCAAAAAGGCGGCTAGCTCTGCTAGCTATAGGAGGTCAGGTATCTGAGTGCCTCGACTGTACACGACGATTGTTGCCCAGGTACGTGATACTCCACTGGGATTATATTGCAATTATGATAATATTTGTTATTCTGCTTAAATCTAGTTGCAGCTGAGTCTCAATAGAGTGCCAGAGGAATAGTAATGATGGCATTCATTCATTCCATATGTAACTGCCTCTGTGACAGAGCTTTAACTTTTGTCGTCCTGATTAGATTTCTTTGTTTTTGCTTGATGTGTTATAACCGCTCACGGGATTCATGCGTCTCTGGAAACATACCACACCTAGAGGTGCCGGTGATGATTTTATACCGATTTATCAAATATCGAAGTTATAACAGGTAAAAGAACTAATACTAATTGCTATTTCGGTAACTACTCTAGCAAACCATAAAGTTTTTAATGCCTGGGTCTGTCATTTAAAAAAAATAAACAGCTTCAAAAATACGTCACGACAATCGTGTGTGTTATTGTTTGGGCAGGTGATGTCGGTGTTTATTTATTGAAAACATACCGTAAGTTGCGTTTTTTAAGTTTACCCTGAATATAAATGTTTATAAACTATACTTTAAGGAGTAATTTCATGGTAAACATTAGAACCACTCAAACGGAATATTATCATATTTACCCAAGTACACCAAAAATTTCATTAGTGCTTTTTAAGTGCAGGATTTGCGGTGTATTACTGCATTTTATTTGAGATGTTTTTGTTGTAGTACGGAGGGTATTTATTTAGCAATGCAGAATAATAATTTTTATTTTGAAAAACTTGTATTTAAACTGAATCCTTTTCTAATTTGCGAAACCAAATAGCGGTAGGATGAGCACATCGCGTGAGCGGATAAATTATTATGTTATTAACACTCGTAACCAGTAAATAAATAGTTAGATTTAAGTTACATTAGTGATGATTGTTTTGCTGTAGTCCTTTTGTACAAAATTGTGTTCAGACAATATCCGATGGAGAACACAGGCGGAGATTGAAAAACAGCACTATGCTGAGTCGTCCTTTTCACCACTCATAGCTCATAATTTATTAGTACATAATATCGTGTGATGTTCTATGTATATGTGTGGGTGTGTTTGATGAATAAAGTCCTATTTAATTTAAGTAAATCACAAAGATCGCAGTGCCCCTGCCACTGCGCCCGTCACCCTGAGACATAAGTTGACAAGTCCCATGTGCCTGTAATTTCCCCAGCATCCCCTTCAAAACTGGAACACAGTAATGCTGACATTACTGGTTGGTGGCAGAAAGCCCTTTCACAAGGAGCTCTACTGCTACTACTTTGGTATGTAGACTTGGTAAAAAAATATCTAATATTTTAATAATATAATAAATATAAATAACATAATAATAATGCCAACGACTCTCGCATTACGCTATTAGGTAGGAATTTGTGCAACTAAAGCATGTAGTCTATCTCCATGGTTCAGTAATATTAATTTTAGTTTACGAGAACCATGCTAGTAAAGCAAGTTACACACTTGTCTGTGTTGTTTCGCACTTAGTCAATAAAGTCTCGCCTCGAGCCTC
This sequence comes from Hyposmocoma kahamanoa, assembly GCF_003589595.1. Lineage (NCBI taxonomy): Eukaryota > Metazoa > Arthropoda > Insecta > Lepidoptera > Cosmopterigidae > Hyposmocoma > Hyposmocoma kahamanoa. Next base: position 7,792,024 of record NW_020653719.1, on the reverse strand, counting down.
GTGGTTGGCATAACAATCACATTCACAATTATTTTGTGCAATTTTTGTGTTACCGGCCTTGTATTAATATTGCTATTATGCAAAATGTATATAAAACCACAAATATGTGAATGAAGTATGTTTGTAAGCAAAAAAAAATTAAATACAAACATGAGTGTAAAAAAATAAATGAGTTCGGTTAAGTACCTTGAATGAATTAACCTTGTACCCGTTTTTTTGCTTGTAGGTTTTCGTGTTGTGAATATTGCCAGGATTCGCATGAAGCTTCCACATTTATATGGCAACCACCTAGGGAGTGGAATTCCCTGTCTGCAGACTTATTTCCCGAACGTATAACTTGAACCTTTTCAAGGTGAGAATGAATAGGCATTATTTAGGTGTGCAAGCTACATCGTCGATCTTATCGTCACTTTCCATCAGGTGAGATAGATGTCAAATGCGCACTAATTACCTATTTAATAATAAAAAAATTTAAAAATAGGAAAATATTCTGTTAGAAAGTAGTCGTATGTTGTAATTATGTTGTTTGTTTTTTTATAGATACACTTATCGATTCTCTGTCACTACGTTACTTTAACAAATTACCCTATGCAATTTCAAACCAAGTTACAGCCATATAAAGGCAAAATTACGTATTACGTATCAATTACAACATAACCAGCACGTTGAATAATTTTCTTAAACGACTACGATTACCATATTTCTAATGCATTCCGATAACTTATCTTGTAATGCTATTAATCATTTTAAAATGCTAGGCAAATTACATATCCAGCGATAGAAAGACGACAGTAGCCGCGGCAGTGTAATGCAGCAACATGGTGTTAGTAAATCACGCTCAGAAAGCTTCGTATTAGTGATGCACAATGAACGATTCATAACGAAAACAGATGTTAAACATAAACAATTAGTAGTACACAATTATCATTTAAATTAGTCACACATTACCTCGTCACCCCATCGCACCTCTCTGTCCTGGTGGTGATGGTCGCGCCTTACAGATATAGGCGCAATCTCGCCTGTACCCAGACTGTGCAATCTGCTTAACCAAATCAGTCGCCTTTGTCATATAGACCATATTTCACTTAACAAGTTCCGCGCGCTTGTTCTCAGCAATTGTTAAATAAGTAGGTATTTTTTCGTTTCTCTTTCTTTTTCTTTTATATTATTAAATAATCAGACGTAGTTATCATTTCATCTTAATATATGTATATCATTACGTGTTTACAATTATAGCATGCGGTGTTTGCCTGTAAATAACTGTTGCCCTTAGCATTAAGACAATGTTGTACTTTCCTAATTGTAGATTTAGAACGGTTAGATATGGCGACTCTTAGCAAATCGTCTACCTTTACACACGCGCGCGATTTTAAGCAGCGATGCAAACGCGATGCAAGCGCGCGCACTTGAGATTCATAAGCGATTGCATCGATGCAATCGCGTGTTTGTATCAATGCAGTCGCGCGTTTCGCACACTTGTGTTATGGAAATCGAAAAGCATGTCACTACCACAAACACCCAGAACCGAGAGAACATAGAAAAGTTAGTTTTTCTACACTAACCCGGCCGGGGATCGAACCCGGGACTTCAGAGATGGTGACACCATGAAAATCGGTGTGTAAACCACTGGACGACGGAGGACGTCAAATCGTCATTTACAATATTTATTTCAAAAATCCATAGATTGAGACTACCAAGAGGTAAACGGGTCACTACCAGGGATTTTTATCATCCATTTACGCAGAAGTTGTACTTAAATACCTAATAATCTTTAGTATAAAGTTTTTGTTTCACTATAATTTTAAACCTCGTAAAATTGTAAATATAGTATAGCATTTACAACTACCTTGATGCACAACTGTTTTTGTTGTGACGTCAAATATTTCCTACCGAAAGTACTAACATCGGAGGAATATCACATTTAGAAAGCAGAACAATTAGTAAACAAATATTATAATATTTTAATAGCACAGTATTAGCATTTTTAGTGAAAAAAATTCTAACTAAAAACGGTAATAATTGTAACTTTTATATATTTATAAAAAAATAACCGACCACAAAAGTTCGTGGAATTACGTCTACCTATTTGCCAAGTTTTATTGACATCGGTTACCAGAAAGTGCACGAAACCGGAGTCATCCCCTAGTTTACCACACTAAGAGTTGGAATATTTTCATCAAATATAAATGTATAATACTAAGGTAAGTACACTCTTTCCAACAAAAAAAGAATCATCAAAATCGGTTAAACGTATCAAAAATTAAGTCGAATTGAGAACCTCCATTTTATAAAGTTGCAAGGAAATTTCTTCAAGGAACATTCTGCAAGGAAAAATACAGGGCCGCAGTGGGGGTGTGTAATGTTATAATGTATAATATAAATACTAAGTATAAATATTGTTATACATATAATATGAGCTTTATGCTTAGCTTAAAATGTGAATACTATATCAAACAAGAATTTTATGAAAAGTTATATGAAGTGAAATTAGTCCAAATAAAAATTATATTAAACGGTGTATGTTTTGAAATTAGTTTATGTGATTTTCGCACAGGTCGTACAAAAACCACGTGTCTTCAAAATCTTACAGAGTGGTTCAACATGATTACCACAGAACTATTCCGAGGCGCAACTTCAAGAAACCAAAAAGCTATAATGATAACCGACTTCCTGTAGGAGATAGCACCCCAAGTTAGAAGTGACAAAACTTCATTGATTTAAAATGTGATATTTGTAAATGAAACTACTTTTCTAATTCTAAAAACGTGGTGTTGTTTTAATTTATGGTTCAATGATCATGGCTGACTAAGATGATGTTAGTCATCAAATAGTTATATCGCATATTAATGCAAATCACCTTATTGTGAATAATATCATAACTGTTCTTCTGTATGTTTCAACGTGTACAAGTGTAAACTTAAAAACTCGATATCTGACTGATTTCTTCGGTTGTCACAACGGCGTTACGACCACACAACACAGTTTGAAGTTATTCAGATATTATTATAGAATATGTTTTCTCTCTCGTATATTACTTGATGATCAATTTACATTTCTTATTAATTTTGAACCGAACGACTGTTGCCACGTTTAAATTATTAACTGGTTTACTAAATCCATGTTTACGCATGTGATACATATAGTAGAGTAAAAAAACATGTTACAACTCGTTTTATGTTCTGATAATTATTTTTTTACGTTGCGTCGACGTTATGATTTCAACGTACTGAGTTGCTTCAACGCATTGTGTGGTATGCCGTTCTGATTTATATGCGGTCCAACGCTAACGTCGCGTAGTCGCAATGCCGACGCAACGCATCGTGTGACATCGCTCTAATGGTCTTAAAATCTACAATATGTTTGTTGGCCCAATGTTTCACCGGACACAATTAGACACAATACTTATTTTGTTAGATACTTTCTATGCTGTATAACCTATGTGTCTAGGATAGACATGGTAACACTGCCCCGTAAGCCGTGCAGGCCATGGCTAATCAGAGAGAACAGATCGAACGCCTAGTCGCCCCGCACGCAGAGCAATGCCACACGCTGGTACATTACGTCGTCGCAACCCTATGATTGCAACGCACTAAGTGCTACACGAGTAATACTATGTTGTAACGAAACCCTGCGGCGGCCGCTTGAAGACCTCGCAGCACCCCTCCTCGCTTCTTCTTTCCCTCGCCGCATTTCAACGTACCATGTGGAATATTCCTCGCTTCTTCTTTCCGTCGTCGCATTTCAACGTACCATGTGGAATATAGTTCTAATTTATATGTAGTACAACCTGTCAGCTTATATATATATATATGTAGTACAACGCTCAGGCGTCGCCATGCCGACGCAACGCATCATGTGGCATCTCTCTTAAATTTTGCCTTTTCTCAAAATCACAGCGCTCAAACAATCCACTTGCATCTTTTATTTATTCACGCCTGGATTCACATCAGGATTAGCAGGACCTATTATTTCATTTACATTCCAGGTTTGCTATTGTTCTGTCTACGCATTAAAATACTCGATCTGATCTGAAACTGCGAGTATAGGTAACCTACGTTGAGACAATATATTGTCGTTTGTTACACCTTATTAAGATTAGAGTCCAATGTATACTTTATGACTTTAGTACTTCACTGTCACGGATATCAGCCTTGAATCTAACCTGACCTTAGTGCGATGACCCTATTGGAATGTGATCCCTATTTGAGTCGAATGCCATTTCATCAAACGTTAATTGCTCAAAAACGTTTACACGAATCTCCGTTGAACCTATAAATCGTGAGCTCTAAGGCACTGTGGCAAACCAAATCGACGCATCAAAATCCCTAAAGAACATGTGCTCTAACGATCGACTGCGAGAAATCGCGTTTTTGGATTTTGGACATTTAATTTAGAACGCAATATTCAAAATTGTCTGTACAATTCAAGGTAAGAAAACTCTTCCATATTCGTAAATAAGAAGTTTGTTGTGAGTATTTTTTAATATAATATCAAGTGATGGGACGAACAAGTCGTGCGCCTGATGGTAAGCTACACGCCTGTCCATAACAGTTGCAGTGCCACTCAGAGCTTTAAATCGCATAGATCTTAAGGGCACTCCACTGTACCGTTACCCTGAGACATACGTTGACAAGTTCCATGTGCGTGTAATTTCACCAGCATCCTTACACTTCCAAACCGGAACGCAGTAATGTTCACATTACTGCTTGGCGGCAGAAATAGGTAAGGTAGCAGTACTTCTCTGGACGAACACTTTCACAAGGAAGTCTACTGCTAAAAAAAGCTGTCCAGATATTTGTGGAGTGCGCATTAACAAATTACCAGTGTTTTACGATTTCGGTGAAGGACTTATTTATGCATAGTAAAATTTGTTTAGATTAGCGAATGCCTGCTGTAGTCTATTTTATGAATTGTGATACATCGATGTGGCAAACCTTAGAGCTCACGATTTATAAGGTCGAACGGACAATCGAGTAAACGGTTTCGAGCAATTAATGTTAGATCAAACAACATTCGATCTCAAGTAGGAAACTAGAAAATATATTTATTATTTTCAACTTAGTGACGCTATAATATAATGTTTTTACTTCTAAAACCACAACAATCAATGTTTAATCGGGATCATTATTGAAATGAATGATGCAATAAAGTGTAACGGAGGTCGTTATGCTGTGGTCAGGTCTATAATAACCCTTATATAATGGGTAACAATTATGACATGCAAAAATTTGCTCTTCAAAAGTTCGTGCAAGTCATAAGGTAATTTAAAGACTCGAGATAAGCTAAACGATTTGGTTAGTAGCATCGTAATAGGGATTACGAAATTTGCATTTGGTGGGCAAATACATCGTGAGATTAAAGACTCCTACGACAACGCAATAATATTTCAAATTTACGTTGCAGATTTTTTTTTATACCAAGTAACGGGACTAGCAAGTCGTGCAGAACAGTTGCAGTGCTATTCAATGTTTAAATCACAATGACCTGAAGCGCGCTGCCACTGCCCCCGTCACCCTGACACATGAGTTGAAAAGTCCTGTGTGCATGCAATTTCACAGGCAAACTTACCTTTCAAAACTAGAACGCAGTAATGCTCATATTAATGGTTGGTAGTACAAATAGATAAGAAGCTCTACTGCTACCAATACCTTGTGCGTGTATGGCAGTTATATACTCGTAGATCTATGTAGTTAACCAGTAAGATATATGACTATATTTTCCTAAGATAAGAGGCCCTGCAATTACCTCAGACGTACAAGACGTCATAAATTCACGAAGTTCAAAAAACAGCGTAGACTAGACACTATAAAATTGTATGCCGGAATGAATAAAGCTATTTATAAAGAGCCCTAGATCGTTCGATACAATTTACTTTATTACAAACTTATACATGCGGGTGGAAAATGTAGGCACATATAGATATTGAGGATTGTTTTATTTCGTCAATTATTTCATATTATTGAAAGATACAGTGAAAAAGAAATTATAATTTTAAAAGCAAGTGCCAAAACAAAAGATGTGACAATGAACAAAGGTACGATGCAGGTCGCCAACACCCCATATATATAAAAAAACCATACCTGGCAGATGACAAAGTCAAGATCGTCCTACGGCGATACAAAACATAATTGCGGCCTGTATCTTCGTCCTTGAAAGCCTCTCCAAATAACGATGCTTAACAATCGCTCCATTCTTATATTTCATCAGTCATCGCAAGCGACTGCAAAGGTAAGCGTGTTATAAAGTAACAAGCTTCGACGGGAGACCAATTTATTTTATGCTCGTTTTATATGCTGTAAAGAAATTGAGCGATTATTCTATTGCTGATATTGTTTGTAAAAGTAGTGAAAAGTATTTGTAAATAACATTTAATTAAAATACTCCCGATAAAAATCAGTGTACCTATTTTGAAAAAGTTCAATAAGCCGCCATAATTATGTCAGCTAACCACTCGTCGAGGCCAATTCGATACCTCCTATGTAAATTGTTGTAATACCACTTTTTTTTATAATATCAAGTGATGGGGCGAACAAGTCGTGCGCCTGATGGTAAGCTACACGCTTGTCCATAACAGCTGCATTGCCACTGAGAAAATCGCAAAGATCTGAAGGGCACTGCCACTGCGCCTATCACTCTGAGACGTAAGTTGACAAGTCCCATGTGCCCATTTCACCAACATCATTAGGGCCTATGCTCACGGAGTATTTTATATGTGCAGACGACGCGCAACGGGCGCGTTGATGACGCGCTAATGACGCGCGTTAACACGATTCAAACGAGATTCAGTCGTAGCCAGTAAACCTATGCACACGTTCACAAATTCATACGCGCCGTAAACGTGCTTTTCACCCACGTTTGTGCAACGTGCATCTAAGGCACGTCCTCTCAATAGTAGCACAATGGCGTCGGTGGAAACAACACTGCTAGCTTTATTAGTGATTTTAAAAAGAAAAAATGTAACCTGCCCCTTTTTTCAGTCTTGCAACGCGATGTCTGATTCGATGCAAACGCGCTTCGAACGCACGTTTGTATCGCAACAATCTGTTTTTCGAACATCTTCGGCGTCGTAAACGCGCGTTCAAAGCGTCTTCATGAAACACACGTCGTCAGCGTGTATAAAATACGCCGTGTGCATAGGCTCTTACGGCGCATTTATTGGACATGAATTTCTGCTGTCGGTGAATTTTAACTGTCCTGGTAAAATACGCTCTATTTATTTAGCTTTTACCTTTTAAAGTAAATGAGGTCTACGTGGCGGCCGCGCGGCGACCGGGCGTCGGCCGCACGGCTGTATTATTCACGGGAATTTAAATGTTGTTGCCTAATAAAAAGAATTCAGATTCGCCATTAATGTACATGATGGCGTGGTAACTGGGCGGCCGCGCGAAAACTTTCGCCTCGTGTGACTCAGCGCTTACCCTTCAAAACCGGAACACATTAATTATGACATTACTTTTTTGGTGGCAGAAAGACTTTTTTAGTCAAATAAATACGTTTTATGCATATTATGGGTTCCACATTTAAAAGTAAAGAAAACGCTTAGTTTCAAAATATGGAACTTGTAATATACGTGAAAAAGGATATATTTATGTCAAAGAGCAACAAATGGTATTTTGACTTACCACAACTTATGTGGGAGGTATCGAATATATATATATCGAGCCCAATTACGATACAGTTGAACTGTATGTAGTTGAGGTATTGGATATTTCACTGGCTGTCCAGCTTGCAGCATTAGATCAAGGTTTCCATGATTATTGTAATGTCAATGGATTTCCATAGTATACCAAATTTCAAGTCGATCCGACGAGTGGGAACATAATAAATATTAATATTAATTTTATGACTGATTGTCTTTTTGTCCGGGGAAAAAAACGTAATGGATACCACCGCGTCGCAGGGATGCGCGGTTGTTATGTGAGACTCTTACTCACTAAAAATCCCCGGGTATTCCCACACCTTGCATCGGACGTGGTCTGTGACCACGTGGTTTATGAACCAGTAGCAGTAAAACTCCTTGTGAAAAGTTCATCCACGGAAGTACTGCCACCTTACCTATTTCTGCCGCCAAGCAGTAATGTCGGCATTACTGTGTTCCGGTTTTGAAGGGTGTGGATACTGGTGAAATTACAGGCACATGGGACTTTTGAACTTATGTCTCAGCGTGACGGGCACAGTGGCAGTGCGTCTCAGTTCTTTGCGAACTCTGAGCGGCATTGCAACTGTTATGGACAGGCGTGTCGCTTACCACCAGACACACGACTTGTTCGTCCCATAACTTAGCATTATAAAAAAACTTCTCTCTTTTTTAGTTGAGGCTTAAAAGAAATACCATCTAGTACTTTTTACAGTAAAATATTATATTTATTATTCCAGTGAGCTGCCGTAACTCAGAGGCAAAACGGTTTCGTCTTCAGAAGTGACGGTTTGAACTTTAAACAAGTTACTTGATAGATAAAATAATTTCTTGATAGGTTTCGATGGAAACAAGTTACATTACCACCTAAAACATCTTGTTTATTTAAGTCACATTTTGTTTCTCAGTTTAGGTATATGTTTCAATTCTAAGTTATGTACATTTGTAAATAGTTGGCAGCAATAGCTCTTCCTAACTTTGAAGGAAAACTTTGTGATGAAACTTGCACGTCGAAGAAGGTCCACGGCTCGTGGAAAGCGTGTAAAGTCGCTATGTCACGTTGAGCTAGGCAGCGCTGCGGACATTGACCTTATACCCTTAAAAATTGGAACGTGGGTATAATGGTATGGTCACTATGATGAAAAAATTATAAAGAGATGATTTTAAACACTAAAGAACCACAGAATGTGAAGGCCGATGATGTCATAGGTACTCGTGTATAAGCATCGAGTATGTAACCAGAAATAGAGACGAAATATGGGCCATCCATCCCTGGCAACTCATCAGGCAAATAGGCCTTATATCACTTTTAAATAACAACTATTGTTTGCGCTGAAATCGCTATTACTTTTAAATAACAACTCGTTTGCGCTGAAATTACAAATTAGAAAGCTGAAGTAGTACAGCGCCAACAACTGACCTGTGAGTACGTCTCCGTATATTCCAAAAATATTCTGTATTTATTGTAATGAAAATAATATCTCTAACAAGAGGGGCTGTTCCATTCGGTGGTGTGGGAAAAATAGCAAAACATCTAATTACAAAACAAACGGAATCCCATTTCATCGGTAATTAAATGTTAAATATCTAATTTTCCAATTTTCTTCCATATAGCAAAGCTCAAGTTAAATTGGTCTATTTGAAGAGAACAATTGACGATACCCGTCAATAGTTTCGAATTCGGGCTGGCCAATCGGAGTGCCGTTGCCACCGTAATGATTTGGCAGAATAGTTTTCAAACAAATTAAATGACATTTCGTATCTATTTCTGGTCACATACTCGATTTATATAACAAATTTCTTCTTCTTATCGTATCGATAGCATACACTATATTATTGTTGCCCAGAAGTTATTGTCGCTAGCCCCTTATTAGTAGGAGCTGCCATGCTGAAGTTTAGGATATGTTTACCATCGTTATAAAGGGATTTAAGGTATTCGCCGATTGTTACTCAGAGTGCGTCAGATGTGTGGTACAGCACTAGGTTAATGAGTAGTCTACGGGCACATCTCTATCCTCTATGGTAAAATGGCCCCACTCTCTGTTTTATACGACTTGTTATCGTAAAGCGTAAAGTAGTCTCTACATTTAAAAGACGAGTGTTTTATTGACAAGCTACAATATATGCTGTAAGATGTTAAATAAAAAAGAAGCGTAACTATAAAAGCAGTGAGATTCAAAATTGAAAACACGCATTTGATTTGATTTGATTGATTGATTTTTGATTGTAGGTAAAAACTCGGGCGCAATAAATTTGCAGCCTTCCAATGGCAATTACATTTCCTGAAGTTTTTAACGGCAATGCAACGGATCTCGATGTAGTGGAAGAGATTTCGACAGGAATTTGAAATATATCTAATATAACACATTAATAACCTAACCTCCGGTTAAAAAACCGACCTCAAAAGTCATTCCTCCCTAGTTTGCCACCCTTATAGGTTGAATATTTTCTTGAAATTTAAATGGGACCACATCTGATGTACCTTCTTTCCAACAAAAAAAGAAAAAAATTCTCTTTACAACAACAACATCGAAATTGTTTCACAAATGGCGGAGTTATCGCGTAACATACATACAAAAAAAACATACAGACGAATTGAGAACCCCTCCTTTTTTTAAAGTCGGTTAAAAAAAACTTGATGGCCGCTGGCGTATGGAGAAGTACGCCATTGCAAGGAGGCTCCTTTCGTGCGCCACAACTTTTATTTATTTATAAATGCTTTACATGTGTTGTCGTTACAAAAATATACTAATGAATACACTTATACACTAACAAACACATGCATCTTGACAAGCATCGCAACATGGAAAGGGAGAGGAGGAGCAGACATTAATTATAATTTATCCTGGAATTACTCGTCCACGTCGTAATAAGTTTTAGAAATTAATATTTTGTTTTATGCATTTATGAATTTGCAAGCGGCGCAGGACATGTCGTTGTGGCATTCTTTGGGGGAGGCCTGTGTTCAGTAGTGGACGTCTTTTGGCTGAAATGATGAATGATGATGATGATTTATGAATTTGTTTATGTTTGATTCTGTTTTCAAATATTCTAAGAGTTTATTATAGATTTTTATTGATGTGGGATGAGGTCCGGAACTATGTATCTTCAATTTAGAAATCGTTTGTATTAGGTTGTTTTTATTTCGAGAGACGTGATGTCGGAAGGCTTCTCTGTAACTACTGGACGTCGGTTGACCAGCGGACGCTAGCTGTGGAGGCCTCGGGTTCGAGTCTGTTAATCAGTCTTTTTTTTTTTCATTTACTAATAATAATAAATAATCAATCTCTTTAACTGTGAAAAAAGTACCGGAGACCTGTGGTACTGCAAACCTATACCAACGTGGTACCATTGGCCTGAAAACCATCCTTGCAGGAGACCAGTGTTCCGTGGCACTTACAAAGATTAATGATGACGATACTTGTTTATGTAAAATTCTATTTACCCAACAAATTTATTTGAAATCCGTTAATTACTGGATAAATAACAAACTGCTTTCGCTTTTATATTATTAATGCGATGTAAAACTAATCTCTAAATACACTTAATCTACAAATATAAATAGTAGGTATACAATATGGTTATTTATTAATTGATAATATTATAATGTAAGTTTTTACTAATGTATTTGAATTCTTTCTGCCTCAAAGGTTGTCTAGAAGAGTTCGCTTTCAGCGAAAGGTTGTGCCGTTGTTAATTCTGGTTGTCTATGTACCGTTTTTGTTTTTTGTGTGAGAGCAATAAATATATATCTATCTGTCTAATCTTATTTTCTAGTTGACAGCCACGGGTTCGCATTGAATGCGGAACTCCCGAGTTTGGATCCCTGTAGGACCAATTTGGGAAATGAACTTTTCTATATAGCTTTGAGTCTAAGTTTTCTGGGTAGTGCCTCGGAGAACTCCATTGCTCTGCTATTCACAGTTATAAGCACTTCCAAAACGCCAGTCAATAACCACCACAAGGCTACAAAGTTGATAAGACCGTACTGAATTGAGATGGGAAACCACTGCCTGCGGAGATACAATAGCGCATTACAAATGCTGCTGCGAGTTTTGGATGTCTTAATGACCATGTGCGGAAATCCCATGACCTAAAGGTAGAGATAAATGTTAGTGTTTACAGGACATTAACATTACCGGTCCTTCTTTATAGCGCAGAAACATAGTGCCTTTAAACCAGACATTACGAAATTTGACACATTTCATCTACGGTGTCTCAGGGTCGTATTCCAGAACTCTACTCAATGCTCAAGTCAGGATTTGAGCAGACTTGAGTATGATTTGAAGCACTGGAAATACTACCCTAACGGCAAGGACTTGAGTATGATTTTCAGTGCTCACTGCAATACTCAATTCCTGACTTGAGTATTGAGTAGAGTTCTTGAATACGACCCTCAGTGTTCTGAAACACCGATATTGACAGGATTGATATCCTGAACATTAAATGGCGGAATCGGGTCCCTACTTGGTACTTGGTGCAACGGGCTGGTTTCCGCAACTCGACGACAAAGCGCCTATTTTGCGTGTTATAATATTATCGGGTCCCTAATACGAAGATCCTGCAATGTTCATGTATGGCGTGGAAGCTGTACTAATGCAGTGTCAACTCAGATGGTGCGAACATGTCTTTCGCATGGAGTACCACCGTTTATATAAAGTTGTCTTCTACTTCGAGATGGCGGAATGTAAACGAAAGCATGGTGGTCAGAATCTTCGCTACAAGGATGTGCTCAAGAAGCATCTACACACTTGCACTATTGAACCATCAGGTTGGGAGTGGCTCACTTCACATAGATTGTCTTAGCTATCTACTATCTATAAAAATGTAAAAACATTTCATCAAAAGCGACGTGATACATTAAACGAGAAACGCCAAATACGTAGAGACAGACTTACTAAGCCTTTACCTATACTTTCAACTTCGCAGGCCAACTTTATTGCTTCGTTTTTGCTCGGGCATTTATCGGGCAAAATTCGATATGGCGAGTCATATTAGGGCGCACGCTAGGAACTAATATCAAAGAGTCGCTGTTATCGAAATCGTTAAGGAGAACTGCGTTCATAGTACAGGACTCTAGTTTGAGACCATGTGATCGGTCTGGTACATTACTATTTATGTATCATTAGATACTGATTATTATGTCATTTTGTTAGTCAGACATTGTTTGATCGTAGAAAACTGACGGCAATAAGCACTTACTCTTTCCATGTTATTTCACTTATGTATTTTCCTAATATTTGTCCGTTTTCCCATCAAAAGGGCACGCAGCGGGCCGTGGCAAATTGGCTTTTAACATCGTTTACTTTCTTCGCCCGACTTGGGGGTCGAGCACCGCGCCAGTGTTTACACCGACACGCACTTTGACTCTGCGCACACGCAGCTAATGTGAACATTTTGGAATTTATTTTAGTACGGTCTTATTATTACGCTTTTTTTTAATTACTCGTTTTTTATAATAAGACGTGGTAGCCAAATGGTTTGATCTACCGTCGCTCAAGCAGAGATTCGTGCGTTCGAATGAGTGTTTTAAAAATTAATGTACGCAATTTAATATGAAATTTATCACGAGCTTTGTGCTGGAGGAAAACATCGTGAGGAAACTTGCACACATCTACAAAGCAATTTAATGATGTGTGTGAAGTTCTCAATCCGCATTAAGACTACAGCCCAAGCCCTCTTACCGTGAGAGAAGGCCTGTGCCCAGCAGTCAGACTGTATTTTTTTTTATTGGGGTCAACAAACAGTTACACATTACAAATAGTACATAGCTATAGCTACCAAATAGTGACTTAATGAGTAACCAACTCCGTTAACCACAGATTACTTAAACAATTTTCCGATTTTAGTAAATACTGCGTTCCTAATTTATTGCTGTCACTACTCACAAATAATGCCAACACTAAATCAGGAGCCCATAGTAGTATAATTATGGAGGTATGCATATACAGGTGCTCCTCCAATAGACACATCGATTGAGGAGAACATTTACGACAATCTATATACTTTTTTTATATATAATGTAGACAATTCGTCCAAGCCAATGCATCCACTAAAGAAAACATCCCGTACATATACACACATGCACCAATATAACTAATTGTGCTAAATAATATCTACTAATTAATTGAGATATATATACTATATATATCGTGTTTCTTTTGGAATAAGTAGAATTTGATCTGTAAATATTATACTAAACATAAATGCCCACTGGTTAAGGAATTTTATTTGTTAACTGACTTTTTAATTTATTGATAATCAACTTTTTGAAAATGCAAACGCGTGTGCCATGAATATATAGCGTATATACGCTAAGTATTAGTATTACTTAAGTATTATTTTCACATAAATTTGTTTAAATACTTTATAACAGGTTCAAACAACAATGAACGAGTGCGAGCCTAGATCAATGGAGAAATTTACACGAACGAAAACTTTGAAATAATTGTAACTTTTTTTATAAAAACTTTTTTTTATCAAAAGTTCAAAAGTTCGTGAAATTACATCTACTTGCCAAGTTTTATTGAAATCTTGAAGTTTTGTTTGTTAAAAATATGGCGGATATATTGATATCCGCATTCGCAAACTGTTTTTAGTATTCTCAGAATCTCACAATAGACGTAAGTCGACCCCCAGCACTCGACATGAAGCGAGTTGTCGGAGGCAATATATAAGGCTAGATAATGAGTTTAGGTAGATATATTTAGTAGCAGTAGAACTCCTCGTGAAAGAGTTCATCTAGGGAAGTACTGCCACCTTACCTATTTCTGCCGCCAAGCAATAATGTGAGTGTTACTGCGTTCCAGTTTTGAAGGAGATGCTGGTGAAATAACAAACTTATCAGCTTATATCTCAGGGTGGCGGACTCAGGTCTCAGGGTTTCACTTCAAATCGACCAGTTAACTGGAGCTTTGCTGTAATGGACGAAAATTGCAAAATTACATATTTCATATTTAATTACCGATGAAATGTGATTCCGTTTGTTTTGTAATTAGATGTTTTACTGTTTTTCCACACCACCGAATAGAACAGCACGGCATTGTTAGAGATATTATCTTTATTACAATAAATATAGAATATTTTTTGGAATATACGGAGACGTACACACAGGCCAATAGTTGGCCTGTCTATATTTCAATGCAAACGAGAGTTAATATTTATAAGAGCTGTGTCGCTAATGTGTTACCAGGAATATATGGCACCTATTTCGTCTCTTTTTCTGGTTATACACTCGATGAATACTGCACTTCAACTCGCAGTTACATTTGTTATGCAAGTTTACCTACAAAAAATTATCATCAGTTTCTTGTAGCTGTTACAAATCCACAACGCAACAACTTATAAATAGTTCTCAAAATATTTGACCTCTCAGTAGAGCTCGAGTTAAAGTTTAGGCGGTATTGATTGATGTAACAAAGTGAAGTTATCGGAACGATTAAAGCAATAATGCCAACCCACACCGAGAAGAAATGACGAAATTTTTTTGCGGTTGGCATACTTATCAATTTGGCATAACATACGTGGGCCAATCAATTTTTTGCTGACAGTTTTCAAATTAAGTTACATTTAATTTATAATTAATAAAAAACTCGAACTTGTATGTAGTCTCTATAATTTATATATATATATATATATATATATATTAATAGAGCCTACACTGTATACGTGTATAACTGCCTCCGTGGCCGAACGGTTACCATGCCCAAATACTGCCACGCCGGGCTGCCACGTAGAGGTCCCAGGTTCGATGCCCGGGTCGGGAGAAATATTTGTATGGCCTACATTTATTTCTGTCGTGACTTTGGGTGTGATTTGTGGTTGTTTATGTGCGTGTTCATGGCACCCGCGATACAGGGTTTCCCTAATGCGGGGCTATGTTGAGTGTGTGCGTTATTATTATTAGTCTAATTTATCACAGTTTCATCATACATAGAAAAAAAATTTAATTCTGTGATTAGTAACGCCAGAGACAAAACTTCAAACAGTATTCCAGTTTCGTGAATATTTTCTTGAAGACTAAGGGTCGTATTCTAGAACTCTACTCTATGCTCAAGTCAGGATTGCACTGGAAATACGACCCTAATGGTAGAGATTTGAGTATGATTTCGAGTGCTTTAAACCATACTCAAATCCTGACTTGAACATTGAGTAGAGTTCTAGAATACGACACTAAGAATGGTTATACACGTCGATGCAAACGCGCGTTTGTGAAAACCGCGATTGCTACACTCGCGATTTATAGGCGATTGCATCGATGCAAACGCGCGACTTTATCGATACAGTCCCTTATGTTGAATGATTATGTACGGAAAATCTGTATAGGTTTAATTGTTTTGTTTTATTATTAAAAGTAAATTTAAAAGTAAAATTAATAAGTACACTAAATAAATAAATTAGTTAATTAATTTAAAACGTGCATCGCGTTTACATCGCGATTGCGTCGCGTTTGCATCATGCTTACATTGCGTTTGCATCGCGCTTACATTGCGTTTGCATCGCGCTTACATTGCGTTTGCATAGCTGCTAAAAGTAGCCGTATGTAACCGTTTTAATTGTACCAAAAATTATTCGATTAAATATTAAATAACGATTAATAAAACAAATTTAAAATATCAAAACGTTATAATTATTAAAACAAAGATCGAGCACTTAGATAAACTTCCTTCGATCCGGCACGTCTTTTAGCAAACCGTGCCAGACTCTATGCCAACTAAGCCACGGAACGAACTAGCGGGCCTTACGATTTTTTTCTATGTGCTTATTGCAGATCTTTGTTTTTGGTTTTAAACGTCTTTATTAGAGGCGCGAGTTTAAAATGGATAATCATAATAATAATGAACGCCATGCTGCATTTACTAGACTTCGGTCTGTAAGTGTGGTTCAAACCAGCCAACAGGCTGAAAAAGAGGAAACTAATAATAAATCATAGGAAATGAAACTATTTTTCCGGATTTTTAATCGCGTATATTTGTTTTTCAAAACAAACCGATGTTTCCGACCCTTTACAGGTCCCATGGTCACGGTTGACAGTCAACAATCCGTAGTTCGATCCGTAAGTGTGGTTCAAACCAGCCAAAAGGCTGAGAAAGAAGAAAATAATAATGACATTAACATTTTGTTAAAGATGTCTATTGTTTTTCCTTACAAAACAATAACCAATAATTTAAACGACCGAAATTCACCTAATATTCGTTATTAAACCTGTCTTCGAGCTCTAGGTTCGTTAAAATTTTAATTAAATTGTTGCTTCATTACAGCTGACTTATAGCTATGTTCAGATAGAGGTTTACAAGGAATCACGGCACCTCGGTACACCGACATGTATTATTACTACACAGAGATACTTGAATCCTTTGAAACCATATCTTTTAACTACTTTTGTGAATTAATACTTACTAAACTCAATACATCTTTACCGCAACGTTATTTATTTGAAAACGTCGTAATTTATTTTTATTTACACGAACTACTTTTGTTCTATAACTAATGGAATACTATAATTATTAATACAAAGATCGAACACTTCAAAAAATTCCTGCGAGCCGGCCGAATTTGAATCGACGTGTCGAACAGTGCCAGACGCGCCAACTAAGTCGGACGGAACGAACCAGCGTACCTCACGAATTTTTCTATGTACTTGTTGTCGGATCTTTGTATTTGATTACGTAACCGGCACGGTTTACTAGGAGACGTGGGTTCGACTCCGGGCGGATCAAAGGAATTTTTTCTAAGTATTCAATCTTTAATAATTATAACGAAGTAGTGGAGTAATTTCGCAAAAAATAATTTAATATCGTGGTTATGACACATTCTGAAATTCAATAAAAATTTATTTGAATTTTTTTACCAATGTTCCTGTTTTTTTTATGGTACCAAGTGACATAAAGAATAAGTCGTGCGCCTGGTGTTGAGCGACACGACTTACTATAGCAGTTGCAGTGCCACTCAGAGCCTTAAATCGCAAAAGTCAAAAGAGACAAGTTAAAAAGTCCCATATGCCTGTAATTCACCAGCACTTCCGGTTCAAAACCCGAACACTGTAATGCTCACATTACTGCTTGGCGGCAGAAATAGGTAAAGTGGTAGTACTTCCTACTATGTTAAAAAGACATGGGCCTTTTTAACATAGATCCCAGGGTTACAGGCGCAGATTTTTGCGATTGCACATGGATCTTGTCAACTCATGTCTCAGGATGACGGACGTAGTGGCAGTGTCTCTCAGGTATTTGCAATTTAGAGACCTAAACTGCACTGTTAGTGTTTTGGACAGGCGCGTCCAACAGGCGCACGATTTTTCCGTAATCTCACTTGGTACCGTAAAAAAAAGACAACCATAACAATTAGCTGGTCTCAAACTCCTAAGAATTTTCTTATACTATGACTATCAAAGCAACGGAATTAACTCCAGCGCACACTAAACACACCTCTGTTTTACGTGACGACGTAGTCTGCAAAGAGCCTAAAAGTTACTTTTTTTTATGCAAAATGATCTTAAGACATAAGTTGATAAGTCCTACGTGGCTGTAATTTCACCAGCTCCCTTGCCCTTCAAAACCCAAACGCAGTACTGCTCACTAATGTGACGAGCTCTTTCACAAGGAACTTTACCGCTATGAGACGAGACTACGAGGTTTATTTGAGATATAACGAAAATATCTTATTTCCAATTTAATTACTATATTATATAAGTAATATAATAAATTATTAAATTAACACTTCCAATTAATATCTGAGGTTGTTAAAATTTAATCATATTGTCAGCCCTAAAACTTCAAAAGAAAGGTCGGCCGAACAACAAACACCGAAATAATAATTGAAATGCACTTTTTAATTACACTTGTCGATGCAGTCGGATTATTTGAATTGATTATATTAAAACACGCCTTCTGTACGTGCATTGGATGCCTCCGCCGTCTGTTGATCGAGAATGATTTTTTGTTTGTTTTTTGTTTTTCAAATACCTGACCAACCGGTTCTTATTGAATGCTTCCTTCTGTTTCTAAAATATTTTATTTTTGTTGTGGTATTCGTTTATAAATGCACTACATGTAGTTTAAAAACAGTTTTTAAGACACATAGAATTTAATATTTACATATTCCTGTATCATAAACAATTTTAAAACAAGAACAATAGTTTCCATTCTTGAATAAATGAAAGAAAAGTGTTTCATTACACATTGAAAATTATAATGACACCACGGAAAAATAAAGACATATTAAAAGACCAAACGTACGTCTGTTTGTCAAAGGTAAAGTAGTTATATTAGAATAATCTAATATACAGTCCTATATCCTATATCTACGTTTTGATTATAGTGCCCCTCCCTATCAACCTCTTGGTTATACGGGAAGGGCACTATTACATGTGCAAACAAGCCTGCACAGGGACCTTGACGCCTACCATAACCTTTCCTAAAACAATCTTATTTCAATGTAGGCTTAAAGTAAGCTTATTGTAATATTACTCACATTCGTACTGTGACAAACCTGTCAACCAAGTAATGTATTGTTGCTAAAGTGACTGAAAGAACGAATGATTTCCTTAGACTATTTCCTTTATTTTTTCCATCCCCTAAGATGATTTTCCAATATTGTCTATTCCTTACTAAACATAGGAAAGAGACAAGGGTATGTGAACTATATAATGCCATCTCTTTCTTTTTTGATGTTCTGAATTGTGTTATCGTAGTATAATGTTTAAGTAGTTAATGTTATTTACATTCAGAGAATTTCAACTGCTAAAAAAAGAAAAGTATGTAATAATGAAATCTATGAAAATTACGTTGTTTTCAATTACTTTTCCGCATTTTCATGAAGAAAAATAAATAAAACAAGCAGAGTCTTGAATGTCACGAGTCTAGTGTCAACAACAAGTGTGTGTGCGTGTGTGTGTCCGTGGCACCTGCGATGCAGGTTTTCTCTAGTGCGGGACTATGAGTGTTTGAGTTAAAAAAAACTAGACTTATTTGTATAATGTACACTATAGATCAAATAATTACATAAAATTTTAATATGACCGTACATATAGACGTCTATTGGGTTGCTAGTTCTTAGCTACGACAAGAATTATTGATGTGGAGGATAAGCAAAAATTAAATTCAAACAAAGCAAAATGTCAGAGAACTTCATAAAACGCACGCGATGTGTATGTATTATGTAGATTACTATGAAAGTATTGGTGGAAGCATAAACCAGGAAATGTAGACAGTTGAACTCTTAACATCATTATTATTAGATCAGATTATTCGGCACGGTACTGAGTCAATAGTCCTTGCAGAAGGAGACTTGGTTATGGAGATAGGCAATTTGCAAAACTCCACTGTATCCGATAAATACAAAGGAACACAAAAACGAAAGCAAAAGTACGTTAGATATTCCTTATGATAGAATATGAAGTAGGCCTTCGGTATCCTCGTTAAGATATAGTCAATAACCAGACCGAATTCCTACATTGAAATTTGCTTAAACAAATAAACATTGATAGGTAATATTATTTTTCAAAGTGACGTCACTATCTGGCAGTTCGTTATCCTTAATTTCAAAAAATCCGACTGTATATTCCCTATATTCCAAGATAATGAGTTAAAGAGTACAGTAACAAAATTCCTTTTATAAAAGTAGTCAATCTCTTGTGTGGTCTAACCAAACAGGATTCATTCCACCATGAACGTTAATGTGATTTTGAAAGCACATTGTACTCTTTAATTTTAAAACTCAAAGCTAAACATAATGTTAATGAGATACCCTTAAGGTTCAATATCGTTTATTTTTTTAGAAAACATTCGCAATCCAGTATTAATTCTTATAACATTGCACATTAAGTTTAATTTTCCATTTGACCATCAATTTCAACCCTATCGAAGACTTCAATCATTGTATTAAACTAATATAAAATCATTATCCTTATCTCTTGGGAGTAGAGTTCAATATTCCAAGCTCCCATAAAGAAATATTAAAATCAATCCTTAATGCCATGGAAATAGGGTTGAACGCGACATTTTTTTACGATGAGGGGGATCACATCAGTTAACACTCATGCCGACATGCTGTCAATTTAATTAAGCGATGCGTCCGAGCGACGCCGGATGAAAGGCTTGTTAACCGGCTCATTATACATAACGAGGTATAAAAGTGTCTGTAGTACGTTACGTTTATAGTATTTTTTGTTTATATTACGTGTTCTATCCCTACCAAAGTTCGTACAAAGTTTTCTATTTCTCTCTACCAATGGTGCAATCAACGCAGTCAACAATAAAGTGCTTTTCGAAATAAACAATTGTCAACCCTACCCGGTTGCGATAGGGAGTCAGAAAAATAATGAAAAAGAAACATTGATACGAAAGCTTACTTTCCAAAGTGCGTATAAAAAACATGTGGGTGACTTTAATGGAGTCTTTCTAAGAAGACGGGTTCGTAACGCAGTGTTTGTGAAAGTAGCAAATTCAGAGTTATATTACAATGGTATCACTATATAAAAGGCCATTACCTATGTTATAAAGATATTTTAAATTCGAATTTTACTTTATAAATACGTATAAAATGTTATCTGAATACTCTCTTATTAAACCTACTTGTCCATAACACGGTACAGGGAAAATAATTTAGGAGATGTTACATATACGTCCACAACATTACGTCTGCGTATGGACAAATTTCAACACTCTGAAACCTTATACAAAACTTGTAGTGGCATCCTCTTTTTCGAACTGTAAAATATAACTAAGTATATTCTTAACACTTTGTACACCTTTTAAAGCGGAGTAAAATTGATTCTGTAGTCATTAAAATTACGACCTTTCGTTATCTCAAACTTGAGCGTTTATTAATAATTTAATTGTATTTTATGAAACCTATATGGCGAAGTATGAATTTTATAAATGGCACATAATTTTAAGCCATGAAACCTCGTCCGTAATAACAGTTAATTGGATACCGATATGAAAGATATTGATTGAAATATGAATTTTTGCGCAAAACATTTTACAAAGGTGAGATTATGGTAAGGTTTTTAATGAAACTTTTTTATACCAGCACGATACTTTTGAATAGTTTTCTCCCAAAATAATTTCCGAAAAAAGTCAGAAAACCTATATTTATTTTAACTTACAGAATGTTAAACATGTTAGTTCTATTGCAACATTGGAGTCCTGTTTAAAACCGGCAGCTTTATAGCGAAGGGGTTTTTAAAGATGCCATTGTTAGCGCTTATGAAATTACCCTAAGAGCAGATACACACGGCGGCTTTTAGTAGCGCGTCTGTAGTGATTCAGTCGCGATACATTAGCGATGCAGTCACTAATCGTGTAACTTTATACATACATCGTGTACATTATTAAACAATCATATGTTATTCATGACTATATTTTTACTTTATATTTTTCAGTTATTTTGTATGAAAATAAACATTTTCATACTATTTACACCAAAAAAATTATTCGGGAAACTACACGTATGTGTGGTGTTGGGTCGGTTTTAAAGTGTAAGGAACCCTTGGCTGGTGAAATTACAGGATAAGTACATATGGGGACTTTTCAACTTATGTCTCAGGGTGACTGTTGCAGTGGCAGTCACCCTCAGATATTAGCGGTATAAACGTGACGTGACCCTTACCACCAGGCGCATGACTTGCTCGTCCCTAAAACATGAAACACTTAAGTAATTCCGCCTCTCGCATATCCAGTCTTTTCGGTATTGGAAATTCACCCGTCTGCGCCATTTTGTCGCAATGCACACGTATGTCTGCAGCAATTCAAACGTGCGTGAGCATCGATTCAACATCGTGTTTGGATCGATACAGCCGCACGTTTACAATATGCCAACTGAGTAAAGTTTAAATTATGTTAACAGTCCAGAATTTGTTATCTTATTAAATTAGACACTACGACCAATCATGATCAAGATTTCATAGTATATAACATTATATGAGTGAGAGTTTTGGCGACAGCGGTTCTGATAGTAGTCGAGGCTTAAGGGCCTACTATGATTCTTTTTTCGTCATTCAACATGAGTGACTGACTGTATCAATGCAATCGCCTAATCAGCGATAGTATCGCGATGCAATCGCGCGCTTCACAAACGTGCGTTGTATCTCTGCTAAAGGCCCCTGTGTGTAACCGCCTGAGGTTTTTTTTTACTGCCGAGAAGCACAATTACGCGGTAAGTAACGTACTTTTAATGAGATATCGTCAGAATAGCCCCCAGTCATTACTCTGTGACGTAAATTACATTCTTAACCATCCTTAAGGGGTACAAAACAAAATTTAACAAGATAACTTTTAGCTTTAAGGACTTTTCTGTACAAACATATTTTTAGGTACTATCAACGGTCTTCGTAACTTTACCAGTGCTGTATTAGACATCGATGACTTGGTGAATGATTATGGTTTCAATTGAATTGTTCAAGTAATACTAATGATTGAAAAGAAAAAAAATTGATATAGGTTCCGTTTCGGAAATATAATTATAATATCATTTAAAGAATACATGCTGCTTTTCAGGTTCCACCTTGATATATGGATACCCGCTGCTGGCAATTTATGAGAATTCCCGGATTAAAGTACATTTTAAAAACGGATTACACGCAGCTAGCTTCGAACAAGGCAAAGAGACGCAAAGAGAAAAGAAAACATGCATGCTCTTCACTGCTTGTACAAATAATTAACATTACAATAAAATAAATGAAAATAAAAACCGATTTCATCTTCCGAATATTTACCTCAACAAAATAAAATTTTCAACATTTATAATTTAATTTGACCTCAAAACAAATATTTTATAATAACACGTTTCAACAAAATGCTGTGTAACGTATACGTAAAAAACATATACATGGCTATGCCACACCAATCTCATAGATTACACAAACATAGAATTCGAGATTACGTTAATTTGAAAAATGGCCGACAATAAAAAACCATAAAAACACGCGCGAGTTTGTTTTGTGCCAGAGTCGGTATGTAGCACCATTATTCATGACTTTCGTTCAACTTACGCGGACAGCGCGGTGGTTGACAACATGCTATTCAAGCCAGTGACTGCGAAAATGTCTTCAATTTTTCTTTGACGACCTCAGTGGCTGAACGGTTTGCATTTGGACGTCGGATAAAGAGGTACCAGGTTCGATTCCAGTTAGAACCAATATGGGAAATTAACTTTTTTTACATTGATTCTGGTCTAGTCGTTCTAGTTTGTGTCCCGGAGTGAATTTAATTGCTGTTTTTTTTTTTTATAATATCAAGTGACAGAATAAATAAATTGTGTGTCTGGTTAAGCGACACACCTGTCCATAGCAGTTGCAGTGCCACTCAAAGCTTCAAATCGCATAGATCTGAGCCTGTCAGCCTGAGATATAACTTCGCAAGTCTTATGTGCCTGTAATTTTACCAGCATCCTTACTCTTCAAAATCGAAACACAGTTACGCTCACATTACCGCTTGGCGGCAGAAATAGTTAAGGTGGCAGTACTTCTCTGGACGAATTCTTTCACAACAAACTCTACTAGTATGTATAGTTTTATGTAAAGTAGGAGACAAACAAACAGACTAGCTACTTAATGGGAGGTAGTCAGTCGTCCATGGACATCTGCAACATCAGATGTACTACCTACGCGTTGCCAGCCTTTAAGAGTTCTGTTGACACGCTTTTTAAAAAGTTCATGTCATAGCGCAAAGAAAATACTTCAGGAGGGAGATTATTCCACATCTTGCAGGTTCGAGGAAGGTACGAACGTGATGCCCACGTGGTCTTACAATTCCAGGCATCAATGATGTGGGGATAGGTTCTATTCCTTTGACGAGAGGTGTGATGGTGGAAACGTGACGGTGGCATCAGTTCGTGAAGTTCCTCTGAGCACTCCCCGTTATAAAGACAGTAGAACACATAAAGAGAGCCAATTGACGTCAAATCCGTAGACTAACGACTCCAAACCGTCTATGAGTTTGGGATCATCGTTTGGATGAAGGCAAGTGAATAAAGCTGGTATTTGAGAGCTTTGGCCAAGAGGTGCGAACAATACTCCATATGATGTCGTACCTGTGCTTTGTACAACAAAAATCGATGACCCGGTTTGAAATGCCGCTTTATGAGCACTCCGAGCTGTTTTGAAACCAGTTTGTACTCATATCACAGGGAATTCCTTAGTTTGAGACCAGAAAACTGGTGTGGTTGTCTGGCAGATTGAAGTTAATCATGCTACTGTCCAAGCGAAATTAAATTCGGCATGTCACTTAATGGATTATTCAGCTGAGGACGTTTGTGTAATTGGGCATAAGTCACAATCCTGATTTCATATAAAAGTTTATAGTGCATTCATGTCCAAATCCTAGTGTTTAGTGCCAATGTTAATATGTGATTAATCGATTTCATTTACAATAATATAAAAGTATAATACAATAGCGCTCAATGAAACAGAATAAAATTAAAAAAGAGGCAATTAAATTATCTCAAACGTTTTGTCATCCATCTTATTACATGCCATAGCTGACATTTTTGTCTCAACTTAGTAAGATATACGATCTTTTATTAAGTTTATTGAATATCACGATGTTTTGTTACTATGACATTCAATTTTTTTAATTACTCCACTGGTTTGTAATAATTATTAATACAAAGAGAGAACGCTAAGACAGTTTCCTTCGATCCGGCAAGATTCCAGCCAACGCTTTCAGCATACTGCTAACGCTCTCCCAATTGAGTTACAGAACGAACCAGCACAACGTACGATATTTCTATTGTGCTTTTTGAAGAGCTTTATTTTTTATTTTTAACCACTTTTTGCCGTAGCGCCATCTGTGAGAAATGTTTTTCTTCACTCATACGTACAATTTTACCCAGCTTTCAAAAGCGATCGTTCTACAAATCTTTGGAAATGTCTCCTTGTTTCATATCTAGGAATACAACAACAAGATTAACAGGTGAAGATCAGGAAATAAAGTGCTCTGCAGAAACCAAAAATATGATAACCGGGAAACTTTACTAATCAGTCAACTGAACGATAATATTTTTTTAGATTGCCGTAATTGCACTCTAGGATAGTTCTCAGACGATATTAACACTTTTATACTTTTGGACGTGCAAAAGCTTTTATGAAAAAACAAAACCATTCCCACCAAACTTGCTTTTTTTAAACAGCTAATTGAAATGAGGTTTCATCCCAACTAAAAAATATATAAGATAAAAAATATTATGGTGATTTGAATAATACTACATATAATAATCCTTAAATAAAGGCGCGCCTCAAATCTATAAAAAATATTGCTGTGGTGCCAATTAAAGGTCGCAAATTGCAATTTAAAAAAATGGGAACGTCATATTTTGTTACGGTGGTCAATATTTTACCATTACACATTTAGAACTTGAGAATACAGCAACATAGTCTTTTGATTACTTAAAAAAAAAAGTATGTAAAAATAAACCTTTTTTTGATGGAGTGGCGAAAATTTTGGCGCAATTGCAGCGTCACTGTCGTGACACGCGCACGCAACTTCGTAGTCACGATAATGGACTAAACTCTTAGATTGGTTATATTTTATCTTAGATTTTGGTTATATACATAACCATGTGCCGTACATAACCACTCGGTTATGTACGGCACATGGTTATGTATGTACATACGTTTAAAACGCGCGTTCGTGAAACGCGCAATTTCATCGCTACACTTACGATTTATAGGATGCAATCGCCTATAAATCCCAAATGTAGCGATGCAATCGCGCGTTTGTATCGATGCAGTCACGTGCTTGCACCGCTGCTTAAACTCGCGCGCGTGTGTAAAGGTAGACGATTAGGGACTGTATCGCTACTGCATCGCGTTTGCATCGCTACTAAAAGTCGCCCTGTGTAACCGCTCTAAAAATTATCAAAGCGCTACAGATGTGCCGCTGCAGCACCACCGTTTGAACTCTGCAGCGCTTCTAAAAGCGTCTAATTTAAAGGAGCCCTAAGGGATAACTAAGCATCAACAACTTGACAAAATAAAATTCTCTAGTTAAAATCGAAAATTACTCTATTTGACATGTTATAAATAGAAGGCAAATACGAATTAATTTCCATGTATGTTTTGAGGACTATACAGTATACTGCTCGGTGGATTTTCTGCTATACCCGTAACGGTTGAGAACTCAGTAAAAATTAACAAATACGTTTTCTTATTCCTACTTTATTTTTATACTAGCGTTTGCCAGCGACTTCGTCTGCCTAGAGAAAGAGTTCGTCCAGGAAAGTACTGCCACCTTACCTATTTTTGCCGCCAAGCAGTAATGTGAATATTACTGTGTTCCGGTTTTGAAGAGTAAGGTGCTGGTGAAATTACATTCACATGGAACTTGTTATGCCTCAGGGTGACGGGCGCAGTGGAAGTGCCTCTCAGATCTTTGCGATTTAAAGCTCTGAGTGGCACTGCAACTGTTATACGGTGGTAGTCTACAAACAGGCATGTAGCCTACCCACCAGGCGCACGACTTGTTCGTCCCCTCACTTGATATTATAAGAAAAGCCTACTGTGCTACACTAATTTTCATAGTTTAATTTGTTCTCCAAACAAACTTTCATCCCTTTTTTAATTTATTTTTGGGACAATAAGTATGCTGTATAAGTAAGTCTATGTCCTTCTTTTAGGTCCCATCTATCTCTATACCAAAATTCATCAAATTAGTTTAGCGGTTTAGGCGTAGAAATGTAACAGACAGAGTTACTTTCGCATTTGTAATATTAGTTTGGATTATTTTGTGTTGAGTAAATATAAGACAAGGAATAATCGAAGTAAAAAATCTGTTTCTTCAACTGGCGTACATCCAGACAGTGAATGGCAAATTAACAATGGTAACAGTCGGCTTCTAGACAAAGGAAATATGTTTAAAATAGCTATAAATAATTAATATATACAAATACAACAAATGCAAATATGCTTTATTTTCTCTCGATAAGGTCTATGAGTAGTTACAATCTTACGTAAAATAACAAGTAACAAGAGTCTGTACTAGGTTGGAAACCTGTGTTACGGAACAACCTGGTCCCTTGCCCAATGCGCATGCTGTCCGTCGTTGTCGCGCACCCTTTCAACATATGATGTGGCATATCAGTTCTAATTTACACGTAGTGCAACGCAGCGTCACATCTCCGCTAACGTCGAGGCAACGCATCGTATAGCATCGCTCTAAGGCCCACCAGAGCATAAACACCCTACCCGCGTAAGTCACAATTATTACCTCCAGAACGATACGATTTGTGTGTGGGTGTAACTTTCACTAAGAATGACCTAGTGAGACCGTTCGTCAATATTGTGTGTAAATCATTTGGGATATTTTACAACTGCACACGTAATATTGTATAATTTTGTTTTGTTACGCTTTATTGAGGTGAAAATGTATTTAATGGACTTTTGTTTATAAACTTGGAGCTTTTTTGGTTGGTACTGAAATGATAGTTGGTAATGCAAAGATGATAAACATGGATAACACCTTCAGAATTCTAAAGGTATGATTGTATGAACGTGAGCAGAAAAAGATGTAGCGACCGAATTAAAGAGACATACAAAAAACTCACGAGTACCAGGGAAATGGGTATTCTTAAAGATCACGGCATATACAACAGTTTAATTACAATTAATTATAGATTTTCAAAATAAAGAAATTAAAAGTAAAAAATGTGGGCCTTAGAAACTAAGCCTTACTATAAGATGTGGTACACGAAGGGTTGAAATTAACATAGTAAATGATAAGTGTATACAAATCTTTGTTTATAAAGAGCAATTGTTACAGTTTTTTCTCCGTCTTCGAAAAGGAGGAAGTTCTCAATTCGACTCTTATTCTTTTTGTATGTATGTCGTAACATACCAGATTAATCGATCAGTTCACAAATACCAGATTAATAGCGTATATTAATCTGGTATTTGTGAACCGATTTTGATGATTCCTTTTTGTTGGAAAGAGGATACTCCAGTATTGGTCCCATTTAAATTTGAAGAAAATATTCCACCTCTCAGGGTGGCAAACTAGGGGATGAATCCGGTTTGCGGATGTAATTCCACGAACTTTTAAATAATAAATAAAATGCATTTATTTCGGACAACGTTGATCCATAGGGTGTCAGTATTACAAAACGAACTTTAAATAATATCTATGTTAGTACCTAAACTTAAATGGAGAGAAGACCAGTGCCTTAATAGGCCACTGTCCCACCTGTCAGCTACAACAGACAGGAGTCTGTGACGGCTGGCGAGCAACCTGCGCATCGACGCGCTGCAGCGCTTGCGCAACGTCGCGCCGAATCCGTCGACATTTGCGACCGCGAACATTCCGGAAGCGCTACATTTTGAGATCTTTTTTTTTTATAAAAAAGTTATAACTATTATTAATTCTTCTCGGGGGACTCATAGATTTTAATAAATGTGCAATTTTCTTACCTATAAAATAAAGATTAATTGAGCTTAAGTTTGAAGTACTCTCGATTGATTATATTTTACATTAGAATTAAAAAATAATTTTAACTAACATTACAGAAGCACTTAAAAAACGAAATCTCTTTTTTATTATTACAATTAATTAAACGCGTCAGAAAGCAGTTAGGGATTACCAAGGGAATAACCGAGTGACCGTTACGTCTAAAAGAAAAATAACAAAGATCATGAATCAGAGATAACCTAATAATGCCCGGAATTAACATTCCTGCGACGAACCATCAATCGGGTAAATCGGCTTGATATATTTTCAGCCTCCCCCTCTCCTTGCTTCAAGCTAAGTCCAGAGGGAATATTAGACGTTATCGTGTTGGTTGGTTAGCTTGGCACCATAACTTCCTAAGATTTTATGGTACATGTTATATAACCACTCTACGATATGAATTTCGATAATGTTCCTGAAACTAATTTTTAATCATTGTTATTTATGTCTAGGTATCTCAAAGTTTTAATGATTACTTGATTGATGGGTTTGAAGTTTAGTATTGTTTACCGTTTTCGCAACAGACAGTTAAGAGACGTTTAAGATGCCCGACCAACAGAATGCTTGTTAATGTAAAATTATATGATATTTTTAATGGTGTTGCAAATGTAACGCAAATTTGATTTAGAGATAAAATGATGCGCCTCTTATAATTTATACCTATCATTTTGTACGCCAAATTATAAATCTTTTGTATTCTTTATCTACCGTTGTAGTTTTTAACGCAGAGTTTATAATTCATAATAAGGTATATACCTCAATGCTATTACAATAGTGTTGTAACTCAAAATATGTGAAATTTAATATTATATCATTACTGAACGAAAAAATGTATTCCCTGCACGTCAAAAGAACCGTCGTTAGAATATTGTAAGAAACAATTAAAAGATATCTACTTAATTCAAAATGAGACACACTTTATGTGACCTAGTTTTGGCCAAAATAATCCTTATTCAAAAACATGAAATTATTCTTTCCATTTTATTTTAAAATATATTTGAGTTATTGTTTAAGTGTCTATAATAACTTATAATAACACTTTAATTTTATTGACTTTTGCGGGAAGTCAGTAATTCGTTTTTCATCGATTGTGAGAAAGTTCACTTTTTGAGTTAATACACTATTGTATTAACAGTGCGTAACTACACCTAGGTAAGCGTCCTCCCAACCGGGCTATCACTGCATTTTTTATCAGAGATATGAACACAATTTATTGCTTTCAAACCAATATAAATATTGACAGCAATGACCCCGAGTAGATACTATCTTAGCACTACGTCATAGGGGCATCATTTTTCAACAGTACCAGAGATAGAATTGGTCTGTAATCGAAGCATCAGTCATATCACGCCATTGTTCTTTTGCCACTTGGTAATCTACGAGTTACTATGGTTGATAGATGTGTTTGTAAGGCATGTAAGTTTTGATATCTTCAAATTGGTACAGTAGACTCGTGTTAAATCCATTTCAATAAATTATTATTTAGAAAAAAATAATACATTGTGTATAAAGGACAGTAACTAAGAAATTACTAACAAGGGCCTATTAGAAGCCCGAAGCCAAAGTCTGAGGGCTGTAATAACTCGAGTTTTATATTTTTTACTGTCCGTGATTATATATGTACAATGTTTTTTATCACATTTGCGAGGAAATAAATACAATATAAATATGGTTCACAACACAAAAATTATGAATTTGGCAAATGGCGGGCTATTGTTTTTTTAAATTCTTCCATAGATAATAGAAGTTGAACTAAAATGTTGTAAAAAGCAAACACGCATACAGCCATGATAGATTGTAAATTAAAAATTGCTAAATGTTTATATAGAAAATAATTAAAATCAATTATAAGAAATTCTTAATAACAAGTATTTAATTAGTATATGGCTCAATTGCAATTAAATTTGTGTTTAGATAACATTTAACCGAATGTTTTAATTTTGAACTTAAGTAACCTCCTTGATTTCACATGAACCTGATGCCATTGTGAGGTGTGTGTAGAGTTGGTAAATTTCCGAGAATATTTCCGAAAATGGAAATATTCTCGGAAACATTGCGAGAATGTCTCGCAAATGCGAAATTTACATAAAAAGTTGAA
>NW_020653719.1:7720096-7755850 GCF_003589595.1 Hyposmocoma kahamanoa | reverse complement strand
ACAAAATGCAAGCCCAAAAAGCAGCTCAGCCGTCGTTGTTTAAGCTTGGCAGATCTATTGATTTTAAGCGGGCTGATTTCTTGTAAATAAATGTCACAAAATCATTAAAAAAATAAAAATTCATGTAGATTCAATAAGTACTTATCTGTAAATTTATCACGAATTTTTTAAGCATCCGCATTAACATCCGCTGATATTGGCGTAAAAAAATCAGCACCTTAAATTAATTGCCCCTTAAATTAATTTGTAACTGTAAAAACGACTTCCAAGAACATTCATTTAATTTTTGTTGATTGTACTAATATGATGTCCATTACTAATTTCAGGAAAAAAATACTATTCTACTTCTGTATTCTACTTAATGTACGCCAGCGTTAGACTATTAATTTCGTTAAACTTAACTCTCGGAGGCCCAGTTTGTAAATATCTTTATTAATCTCGGCAGCAGATTCCCCGAAGCAATTCATTACAAGAATGTATTTCAGTACAAACTCCCCTGATCTTAAGTGGATGTAATTTGTCGGAAAAAAGTGAGCGACAACGGTAACGCCACAAGAAGTCGAGTTGAGGGTTGTCCTCGACAGCGAAAGAGGGTAAATAGATAGGTCTGTTCTTAAAGCTGTTAACTGCCGCAGACCAGTCCATGTGTAACAATGGAGCGTGTAATAGTTCCGAAATATCGGGAAAATCATAAGAAGTCGGTATGACTTGGTAACAAACCGTGTAACTACTAATAATTTTTTAGTGAATATCAACGAAAGTCTAAAATTATACAATATCGATGTAGTCGAAGGTAGAAATTGTTTGCATGGAGCAGAGGTTCCCAAACTTTTTCGTCTTTTGCATAGATCCTCTGCTTTTTTAGTATTGATTTTTTTACAAATTCATTAGCTTCAAATGTATTTTTAACAGCTGTTTACTCACTTCGATAAGTTTAACTGTGGAGTGAGAAACTTTACAAAAAGAGATGACATGTTAAGTTTTGTATATTTATCTAACCGAGTATGTCTCCTTCTTGTTTGTTGTGAAACTTTTACTTCGTAGGTAATTTATATGTCTAGTATGAAAAGTATTATGTAAGTACATGTGCCTACTATCTGTGCATTGTGATTTATTCCGTTTATGGAAACTCAAGATTTTGGTCACAACTTACCTAAATCTATCCACTCTCGTGGACGTCCATTAACGCCATACGCCATACGCCCCCTAGTATTTTAGAATTTTTTTCGCTGATATCGACCCCTGATAGGGTAGAGTGGACTTCTGGGGGTAGATATAGACTACTTTAGGAACCATTAGTCTAGAGGGTGCCCATAAAGGCGTTCATTAAGCACTAACAGAATGATGTGTGAATCAATCACGATAGTTATTATCTAGAAAGTTATTATATAGAGAAGTCATAAACGCAAAGTGACAAGAGTCTAAGGTAAATAGTGTGCTCATAATGATGTTTATACAGGGTGCTAACATATTAGGTACGGCTTCTATTAGAACCGATTATTTATTTCGTTATAGTCATTTTAAAAATCTTCTAGTCTTTTAAAATCAAAAGGACAGCTTGGCAAGGGCTTGCCGCAGCATTCCGTCACGATATCGTGCTCGCGCCTATCCTCTCTTCAGATCTGTGCCTCCCCTCGTCCCACATATCCCTGGTAATCACACTCGTCGTCTTCAAGCCTGCCAAACCATCCCAAAGGCTGTTGAAGCATTCCCAAGGTTGCCGAGACATTTGGGGAGGCGGCAGGCTCGGTAACCCCAAGCACGCTGCAGTTTGGTTTTCTGTAGCTACGATTATTATCATTATCATGGAAATTTCAACTATAATGCTATAACTTTAAGGTATATTACCTTTGGTCACCTAAAAATCCTCCGTTGACCTGTCCCGGCAGTGGGCGCCGGGTCTTAGTCTATTACATATACAAGCTTACTAAACATATCCTGTTAATAACGATACAATTTCGTATTTAATCCCTCTTTAATGTTATCTTTTAAAATCATTCAACTATTATTGACCACTTCACTATTGTATAAAAGAGAAAATCTTAAAAGACTTGGCTGTATGGTTTTAAAACTTTTCCTTAACGGAAACAATTTTAAAAACAAAATAAATGATTAAGATGACTTATGAGTTACACAAACGAAATCTTTATTTTAAGTAGGTATTATTATGTTTTGAGTTTCTTAATTGTTTGTTAGATAATATAGCGATGCTGACAGGCAATGTTAACATTCTTATAATTAAAATACGCAATGTGTGCACAGAATTATAAATTCGTTTTTTGTTACGAAAAGATAAAATTTTCAAGTCGCATTAAAAAAAAATTATCAACGTTTTTTGGCCCATCTGATGCAAACTGACGACTGGAAGATTAACTGTACACAATTACTTAACACGTAATATAATAAGGTGAGATTTTGGAATGTAACAGTATGACAATTTTTATGAAATATGTTTCGTGTCAAAAGCTGTTGAGAACTGAATTTTTTTTTAGCATAATTAGTTAACATAGCGAGTTCTTAGGTTTTCGCGAGTTCGATTGCAATTGATCTGAAAAAATAGAATAGGGCGCCTTCAAATTAGACGCTTATAAAAGCGCTACAGTGGCACCACTACTAATTTTCATACAATATTTACAAGCGCAGTTGCAGCACCACTATCATGAAAATAAAGAGTGGTATGAAAGAATTCGTCCAGGGAAGTACTGCCTAAGGAGGCATATATATATATATATATATATATATATCTCCTATATCTGCCGCCAAGCTGTAATGCTAGCATTACTGCGTTCTGGTTTTAAAGGATAAGGGTGCTGGTGAAATTACAGGCACATGGGACTTGTCAACTTATCTCAGGATTTAGTTTGAAGGCGCCCTAAGTTGCTCGTATTTATTTTTTCTAGCAAACCAAAGTTACGGACTCTTCAATCAAATTGACCATGGAACCTGCAAAGAGCCCAAAACGTTGGCTTGTTTGAAAAAACAAATACCGGAGCCTTGGTGTGACAGGCGACATCTGCATTTTGTAGACAACTTTTCGGGAGAGAATTTTAAAGATTCTACGAACTTAGTCGAAAGTTTTAGAATAGAATAGAATAGAATAGACATTTATTGCAACGCCCAACACATAGATACAAAATATAGATAACACTTAGATGAGTAAAACAATGTAAAAAGAATTAATAAACGAAATAAAAAAAACAACATAAATAAAGATAAAACAGATAAAAAACAAAAAGCCAAATATAACGACTTCAAGTTTTGTACTGTCATTTGTGCGGTTGTGGCGTACTATTATAGTTTGACAATAGCGCTGGTTTCAATGAACCCTGATATGATGAGTTTTTGTGTTTAAATAGTAGAGCTATAAAATTGCATTATACATAATTTGTTTCATGTAGGTCGTCTTTCTTTATAACTTTCATGTCGTTACAGCACTTTTGACGCTTGATCACGACCATGTTGCTTTATTATACGAATAAGGTATACGCGATTATATATCCGAATGAAATAGTTTCCTTTAAAATTATATTGTTAATAAGTTCTCTGTCGAAAGACACTTGATATTGTAAAAGTACATAACCTTAGGAGCCCCTCGTGAATCCTGTGAACCTTAAAAATTGAAATAATCGTAAATTTTAAATTAAACATCCGACGTCTTCGTTTCAAAATGTCGTAACAATACCGGGAACTCTAAATCAAAATGATAGAGCGCAGAGTTCAGCAATTTATAATCAATTGAACATAAAACAAAGTCGATATTTCACTGCACAATGTCCAGGTTAATTATAACTTGTAACCATTTTAAGTCATCGTAAAATAAACGTTCTGCGGAAATAGATGAAATTCATTTTGAGAAGGTATTGTAAGTTGTTTCATTTAGTTTTCTACGTAAACGAGGAGAAGGGAACCGGTGTCCTGCATTTGATGTTAAAGTACTTATATAAATTAAGTGATTCAATTTGCATTCTGTTGTAATTCAAAGTTTTACGAGGCTGTTAAAAATAGAGTAATTTGTTTAAATTGCGGCGCTAAACTTTTTAACGTGCAGTCACTTAGTGTTGAAATACATAAACGACATAACATGACGAATAGACGAGATTTTTTATTGCTAAAATAAATGTTCATTTGTCCATATCACCTGATGCAAATTGACGATGAGGCCTACCACGGACCATGCCACGGACCAGTCTTGCACGCCTATATAAAATAATTAATAAGACGAGCATAACTTCGTACAAATGTGGCGACACACACACTTGTACTCGTATGTATGTAGCTACTAATAAATAATAAGGGTATAAATCTGCATGCAAGGAATTCCACTCCAATGTCATAATAAGCCATATATAAATGTGGAAGCGTAAGGCTTCGTGCGATTCTTGGATATATCCACAACATAGATGTGGACTCCGTTTTGTGGAGAAAATACCAGGCTTGCGTTTTAATAGCCTTAAATTCAACCGTGACCATGGGACCTGTAAAGGGCCCGAAACGTCGGTTTGTTTGAAAAAACAAATATACGCGATTTAAATCCGGAAAAATAGTTTCATTTCCTATGTGTAACAATCGCGAAAACCTAAGAACTCGATAGCCTTAAATTTCTCAAGATTGGCATTGCCCTATCTAACTAACCATGAACTCTCGACAAAACTAGATTTGTTCACCACTACCCCTTGCATTGGACACCATCCACAACTGTGCTGTCATCAGCATACCCGAAGGCGCTTAGAATTTAACATATCATTGATATGCAGCAAATAAAGAGTTGCAGACAGCACGGAATCTTGAGGAACTCTGACATATTGTTCGAAAGAGTAGCTCTCTAAGACTAGGTATTCGAATCGATCGTCCGCACAAGATATCCGAGATTCAATTGCAAAGGTCAGTGGGAAGCCCATATGACGGAAGCTTACTTAAAAGGCTTGCGTGTCAGGTAGTTATATCTGCTTCACGAACATCCCCTTCCCACTCTTCTATTGACGTCAGTTCAGCATTATTACACCTACTTACTTTTGCAATGTACGGCGTACCATAAATAAATTAATTGTAAGAAAGCCATTGACTTACAATTATATGGACGTCGGGTCCGCGCTAAAAAGTGTCCGAATTTATAGGTCGTTAAAATCGTATACAGAGCGTCATTCACGCCTTAGTCTTCGTTTGTTCGACTGACAGTGAAGCAAGCAAAATTAGACAGTACTGCGATGACATTACAATTTAAATTCAACGTTTTAGCTTTTTCATATTCCTTTACATGTCACTACGCTTAAATAGGTTGACTTGGGACATTTTTTTTCGTTGTATTAGACCCGTCGTCCATTTATTTGTAAGTCAATGAAGAAAGCCCAGTGAGTAAAGCGTTTATTTTTTGTAAGACCTGAGTGACACAATGTTTTGAAATGGAGACCCCAGATGAGGAGGTCCCAAATTCGATTACTTAACTTTTCTAAATACATATCTTCAGGTCTGAGTGGTGCCGCTCTCGCGCTAGTCGCGCCCTATCGTGCTAGCCCTACTGAGTAGTAAATTATGTCACTCTGTTACTCAGAGTACAGGAAATTCGAGACAATTTCTAATTTAAGACAAGGCAGTTGGTGGTACTCTAACACGTCAATTTATATATTATATAACATATGTATATGCATACTGGATATATATATTTTTTAAGATCGTACGTAAAACCAACCGCCAAGTTTAATAAAAAAAACCGACCTCAAAAGTACGTGGAATTACGTCTATTTGCTAAGTTTTATTGAAATATCCCCTAGTTCGCCACTACACAGGACTTGACACTGGAGATAATAAAAATCGGTTCTCACTACTCGAAGTATATAGAGTTAAAAACGCCTTGAATTGGAGAAATAGCAAAATCAACCATTAAAATAATTGCTCCTAAATTAATGTTAGGCGCTATTTATGAAAATGAATCTTCATGCGTGAACAGCCACCCTTCGAGGTGGATGATTTTCTTCAAAATGAAATGGGACCACTATGGAAGTACCCCCTTTCCAACAAAAAGAATCATGACAATCGATTCACAAATACCGGAGTTATCGCGTAACATACAAACAAAAAAAAAGAAAAAAAGAACATACAGTCGAATTGAGAACCTCTTCCTTTTTTGAAGACGGTTAAAAAGAAGTCACATTTTAGCTCTTGCAAAATCGTAATTATAGTGATCAGAGAGGGATATCCATTTGAATACAGTTTCAAAAGCTAAAAGCTCCTTAAATATATTAAGCCTTTATTCTACATATTCTCCGTTACTCTACATTTCCTAAAATTATATTAGCACAATGTCGTATCGCGTAGAGTAGCCACTTCAGCACTATGGCTTAAGAAATTTGAATGAAAATATTAGGGGTTAAAGTATGAAATTGCCGTTTCGCACTGAAAAATTAAAACAATTTTTTTTAAGATTAAATACATTTGTTTAATCAAACTTTTTTCCCTTGTTGTCTATACATTTCTGCCATGTAATCGGAAGGTCATTTAAACCTTTGCGATAGAACTCTGGAGACCTGGACTCCACAGCTGTGTGAAGGGATTTTTGTACTGCTTCCTGGGAATTTTATTTCCATACAAAAAAAAATCAAATTGCGGGAAAAAAATGGTAGTCGGTCGGGGCGAGGTCCGACGAATATGTAGGATGATGGATAATTTATATCTGCAGGTCTTGTAGTAGTAAAACTGTTTCTCAAGCAGTGTGAGGTGTTGCGTTATCATAGAGCAATAACGGTGAAGCTGTTTTGCTGCGAGTTCCGTCGTCATTATTTAAACGCCATATGTCATATTGTGGGTATGCTAACTTTAAACCATGACGTTTCGTGGTAGTTTGATACGGATCGACTTCCATCATTACCTTCAATTCAACGTTATTTACATTTGTGACTGGTCTTCCTCGTGGTTCTTTCTTCAAGTCGTAATTTGCCGTATTGCCGGCGTTTGCCGTATTTGCGTATGCCGTATCCTCTCCAAATACAGCATTGACAGTTTCTGCTACGTTAACTCCATGTGGAAATTCATATTCGAAAATTAGGTACTCAGATTTTCGCTGTATCTGTCTTCACGTTAAAAGCTGAATGTAAAAACAATTGAAAGTCGAACAATCAAATATCATGTTTTTTAAGTTAAGCATGTTTTACTTTTCGTGTGAAAAACGTTTCACTCTGAAATCGGACACCATACAGGTTTAATTTTAATTTAAAGTGGCCAGTAAAATAAATCGGCAATTTCATATTTAAACCCCTATTATAATAAACCACCGATACAGAAAAGTGTCTCCAGAAAGTCAGAATACCCACCGTCTGTAAGCTACTACTGTCGAAACTAATAGTAGCAGTAGAGCTCCTTGTCAAATAGTTCATCTAATACACAATAAAAAAATACGCAAAATCCGCGTAAACATCGTGTCAACCAAATTAGCCTGATAGTGAGAGATTCATGTAAGGAATATATTGTTATCAGTTATCAGTTCGTAAATAATATAAATTAATGGTTACTGTGCAAAAATCAAAGTCGTAGCTATTGAAATAACAAAGTAATGACATTTATACTCCTGTAAAATTTGATCTCGTGAAGATAGGCGCCTTTTACCAATGCTACATACGCGACTTTGCACTATCCCCGACGATACATGGTTAGAAAAAAATATAATAATAATAACAAAATAAACGTAGGAAAATCACTGCGGTAAATAATAACACTATGCAATAAGGAAATGAAGGGATTGGAGAGAAAAAACGACACTTTGGTGTTAAAGAAATGTTTCTTAACACGTCGTTAAAGAAATCTAGAGAAGGGGATCGTCGAGTAGATCCAGGGAGAGAATTCTACATAGCAGACACAGTAAACGAGTTTGAATAAAAATCGGAGGTATAAGATGTTTAGTATGAGTTTAGTTTAGTATGACTGTACCTAAAGAACACAAAGTATCAGATGACCGAAAAGGTCGGCAGAGTATCCGTAAAATGGAGTAAAGTAGGAAAAGTGCACCCACTTACATACACACAATACACACAAGGTGTATAGGCAGCCATTTAAGTTGTGCATTAAAGAGACATGGTCAAATTTATTTATTGAATTATCGAATTCCGAAGATTTTACATTCATATTTTGGAGCCGTTCTAATTCTTTAAACAGGGTGACTGTCAAATGCGGATAGCAAATATTTGCATAGTCAAATATCGAACATAGATTAGTTGACAAAAAGTTCTTAAGTCTCGTAAGTGAGAAATCAAACACCTTCCTATTAATACCAATAACGTACGGCTCCCATGAACATTTACCAGTTACCGACAAACAATTTCCCTCAAGTTCCTCAT
Organism: Hyposmocoma kahamanoa; assembly: GCF_003589595.1. Classification (NCBI taxonomy): domain Eukaryota; kingdom Metazoa; phylum Arthropoda; class Insecta; order Lepidoptera; family Cosmopterigidae; genus Hyposmocoma; species Hyposmocoma kahamanoa. The sequence continues at coordinate 7,747,526 of NW_020653719.1, read as the reverse complement.
TATGTCCAAATACGGAATACGAACACCTCGCACATCACTGGTGGAACCGCAGCCTCAAGATGGAAGATAAGCGTATCACATAAGCAGTTGAAGCGATGACCGTTGGAGAAGAAGGGTACTGTAGTGGAGATTCAGGACCGGTGGTACCAGAAGTGTTGGCCACCAGAAGGTTAGATCGATGGACGATTTAGTCAAAGTAACTAGAAAAACCTGGATGCAAGTAGCCCAAAATCGAAGAGAACAACGTGCAAATGAAGAGGCTCACACTCGCAGTGGGTAACTAAAGGCTGAAGAAGAAGAAGAAATAAAGGAGCAATTTAATTCACACACAAAACATCATTCAGCGTTCAACCTTTATTGAAACCAAAATTAGAAAGAAAATTTTATTGTTAAAGTTTTCGACAAACCAGAAACTGCAGAAAATTTAAAAATTGTGACAGTTTTGCATTGACTAAATCAATCCTTAATACATAAAAAAATTACTTATGTAAAGTTTACGAAATGAATGTAGAAAAATACAAAACGTACAAAACCAACTTCGAACTACAAACTTATATTAGTAGGAAATGAATACAAATCAAAAAAATGACAGTCGACAAATTCTTTATTTTCAAATTAGACCTAAAGTAAAAACACAACTTAAAAAAAATGCATTATTTTTAAGATTTTACGAAAGCTCCGCTAAATATGCCGTGTATTTCAAAATTCTGTTCTTTCTATTGGAGTTAAGTACTTAAGTGATAAAAGTATTAATCGTAGTTTTAAACAATCCAGAGTTGAGTTGGAAGTTGTTGTTTTTGATTGATCGCCTTAGATTTCAGAGCTGCCCTAGCAAATCGAAATTGTTTAAAATTTAATTTAGAAATTACAACTTTGTGATCATTAAAGTAATTTTACTAACCAACTTGTACTAACTTTTGGAAGAGCGTGTACCATCATTCTCTACCTTTTTAATTTCGTCAGATAAGATGAAAGAGCAAACGGATGACTGTCTTAAAAAAAAGCAATTGAGTAATAATGTATTCATATAAAATACTAACAACCTCACAGGATTGTATTACTAACATCATATACATCAACTGTTGTTCCTTGACTTTTGATAATTCAACAGATTTTACTTTGATACAAAAATAAAAATATGTAAATAGATAGGTGATAACTCTGTGCAAAACGCTGGAGTCCTAGTCGCCGGAAAAGTTGTCATTTTGCATATGTGACTTTATTACACTAGAAGCGGCGAATTGTACTATTAGGGGTATAAAATATCATTCTTTGATATTTTAATAATAATGTGAAAGCCACTCTATACATCTAAGAAGAATATAACCAAAATAAACTATTTTGAAAATAGCACTTATTTAATCAAATATGCACTCTTGCGATCAATACACTTCTCCCAACTAGCTGGAAGCTTATTTATTCTTTGCGGTAGAACAATGGGGAGCGGAAGTCCATGTAGGCCATTCCAAATATTTTTCCTCTGCGACCTCTCCGTGACAGAGCGCATTGTAATCGTTCTGCCACGGAGGCAGTGAATTCGTCAATTACATCTGCTCCATACGTGTCATTAAAGTTTCGAGTGTACTAATTGAGTACCCGATTGGAATTTCTATTCATTAATTTACACGAATTGCATGTTTGATTTCAAAGCGAATGAACCAAAAGTAAAACAAATCAATGATGCCCAAATTTTGAACTTAGAAGGCTCAAAATTTGAAGAAAATTTGTAATCTGCGTCCTGCACTAAAAAGAATTAATTAATTTAAATGTGGCCAGAACTTTGGAATTGCAATTTCATACTTTTTACTCTTAAACAACAACATGTTGAACGTCCAGATCATCGAGTAACATACTCCAGATCAACCAGACGAGGTGACAGATCTAACACTCGCTTTTGCACCCTTATGTTACGTCATGGAGCGTTTTACTTTTACGATAATTATGCATACAACTAAGGAATGCCACTATACCTGTTCTGTTACAGGTTATTTTTAAGATCCGATTGTACAGAACAGCGTATTCCATTGTAAGTCATCATCTTTAAGAAAAACGTGCACCAGGTGCTCCATTTTTATTTTCGAGAAAAATACAAGTCAACCTTTAAAAAACTTTGAAAATAGCAATATGTGCAATAGTCCTCATAAACCTTGTTTTTCTTTGTTACCATTGCAATTCTTATCATTTTTTTAAAAGTGACAAAGTTGGGGCAATAAAGTCTTCCAAGGGGAAAATCCTTGAAACTGAAAGTCGGAGGATCAGTATGGATTTTGTAAGGGAAATGGGATAGGATTTGCAATATTTATACTGGGATATAAAAGAAGACAGCATGTGGATGGGTCGTTGTGATAGCCAGATGGATTTATTTCTTAATAACATTATTATTCATAACCGCATAACACTGTTTAAATCTTGAAGAACTTCAGAGATAAATTCTAATAATATAGGTTCGTCTCAAAGACATTCAAACATTTTCAAAAGAATAGTGAAAGTTTAAAGATTTAATATATTGTATCCTTGAAAATGTGTACCTACAACATATTTTTAAGGTAACCGTCGAGATATTACATAAACTTAAGTCCCCCAAAGAACTTACTAAGTTGAAAATGTGCGGACTGGAGAAGTGAAGTTGCGAAAGAAGCCCGTGTAATAAATATGGAGATACAATTGCCTTGATTTATTGTTTTGATTTATCGTTACGTTAATTTGAAATCTGATCACAGTTTAAATGAGACAGACCCCAAACCATCCTTCATTGTAAACACAAACATTACATTGTTTCTTACAGCGTACTGTTTTTGTGTGTGATTATTACAACTCACACTGGCGCAGAGTCGAAGCGTCGCGTCGCGTTCTGTTTTTCAACTACAAGTTCTAGAGACGCGTGTCGACAGTGTTGTCGGCGTCGGACGCCTCACTGCGCCCTAAGAGCTTCAACCAAGCGTCGACGCGCGTGTCCCTATTTGTCTAACACAAATTTATACCTTAATAATGGGAATATAGAGATGATTACGCTATAGCCGAAAAACATGACGCCTTTGACTCTGCGCCAGTGTGAGTTGAGCCTAATAGTAATAGGCCTTGAACAGCGTGATTTTTACCTGCACACTATAGTGTACAAATCAGGTCATTACCTCCGAGCGCCAGCGCCCTCTGCCCCGTTTATGTTAATAAATGCACGTGTAACTATAGCCCAATTATACAAACGTTTTTTAACCGACTTCAAAAAAGTAGGATGTTAGGAGGAGAAGTATGTCACGCGATTACTCCGGATTTGATGATTGTTTTTTGTTGGAAAGAGGGTAACTCAGTTGTACAGTGCCTCATTGGTCCCATTTAAATTTGAAGAAAATATTCCACCTCTAAGAGGGGAACTAAACTAGGGGATGAATCCGGTTTTCCGGTAACCGATTTCAATAAAACTTGGCAAATAGATGTAATTCCACGGACATTTGAGATGGATTTTTTAAACCGACACCGGGTTCAGTTGCTATAAACCCGGTTTTTGTTTGGTCCCTGAAGTATCAGGTTGTCTCCAGTTATTCTTTGATACAGTAAGGAAACAGTATTACATTTCGATTGAAATAACGTTTCTGCCACACGTTCTAACCATAAAGTTGTTATCGACGACATATTAGATGGTTATTTATAGCTCAATAATACTACCTGCGAACGTTGTACTTAATATCGTTCACGACATACAAAAGCACCTAGACATTGACAAATTAACTGGAACTACTTCATTGCTAACTACAACCCATTTATTGTAAAGCGGTAGTAGCGCTGTGGAAAAACGCTTGCTTCTCAGTGGAGAGGTGGCTACATAGGTACATATCTATGACTTAATTTCTACAATTGCAGCAGTATCATTATTAAATGACGTACATTTGTAGCAGTATCTTTTGCTAACAATAAAAGAAAACATCGCAATTAACTCTGCATGTCGAAGACGGTTCACCCTTGAAGAACATGTAGTAAGGGGTATATTTTATTACTCTAGTTGGCCTGTGTGTTGTGGATGACTAGTCAACTTTGTAGGAAATGCCTTTATTTATAAACAGGCGCAAGATCAGGTGTCAAGCGCACTCAACGACATCACACTTCACTAGTAGTAAGGAATTTGACATGCTTGCTTAATTTACTTTCTACAAAGACTTCTCACAATATTTGTAACGAGTTTTAAATGCGACAATATTATAAAATTTTAATTTTTTGCTTCTTCAACAGTTGCGATCACAGGAATAATGAGCAGCGGGGTTTTGTTGCGTGGTAGCAGAGAGGTCCTTATGAAAGAGTTCGTCTAGGGAAGTACTGCCACTTTACCAATTTCTGCCGCCAAGCAGTAATGAAAGTACTACTGCGTTCCGGTTTTGAAGAGTAAGGGTATTGGTAAAATTACAGGCGTATGGGATTTGATAACTTATGTCAGAGAATAAAGAATAAGAGAACGGCCACTCTCCGCCCCTCCCTAGTTTTAGATACCGCACCACGCCCCACACATTGCCGGTCACATTGACTGAACAACACAACAAGGCTGTCGGCGAGCCGTTTTCGCGCGAAGACGGCTTTGATATTTGAATATAGTTTTCATTTATTCATTACGAAACTTGTACGTTAATATAAAACATCATTTTACGTTACTATTTGTAATGGTCATGAATTGTGTACGACTATTTATCATCATTTTCCGAAAGATGAAACGTAGTAATTAAAAAAAATTATGTCTGAGACTCATTCAGTTATTGTTTTCTTCATTTATTTACTGCAGAGTAATACATGTATAAAAAATAAAGAATTATTACATCAATATAATGAGACGCTATGACTTCGCGAATTTTCTATTCGTATTGCCGATCAATATTAGGTAGGTAGTGAAAATATCTAATTATTAACTAAACTTGGACAAGCAATTTTAAATACCTTGGTTGCCTTACTTAGGTAAAAATACATGTTCGAAATATAACATTTTAAGTGCTTTACTCATGAAATAAATCTTCAATATTACTCTAGTTAGTGAATTAATGAAAAATATAATTATATGTCGATTTAAATACCTAATAGACATGTATAATTATTAGGATTCTAGTAATAAAATCATAGATAACAGATTCGAGTTAGAATTTTCGCTATGTTGCCGCTTTGACCACGTAATGTAAAAGTACGAGCAAGTGGTGGGTAACCCTGCCACTTCACGCACACATTTGCGCGTGTGCAGATTGCGCCTTGCTGTGTGTAGTAGTAGTAAGTAAATAATTTTCGACCGTTGTATGGAGTGTCCGGGGAGTGCTTATGTCACAGGGTAACGGGCGTAGTGGCAGTGGCCTTCATATCTTTGCGATTTTAAACTTTGAGTGGCACTATTATGGACGGGCGTGTCGCTTACCACTAGGCGCACGACTTGTTCGTCCCGTCACTTGATATCATAAACAAAAATTGTATTTTCATCGGTACTATCAAACACTTCGTGGTATCTAGTAAGTGGTTATGAATATTCATTTTAATTAAATGAGGTGAAAATATCGTATTTTGTATTTTGTGTTTATATATGTACACCACATAAAAGTTTTCAGTATTTCGTATTTTAAATAATCTACCCACGTATACGTCCCACTGCTGGGTATAGGTCTCCTCTCGGGCGAGGGTTTAGGCCATAGTCCGCCATGCTGGCCCAATGCGGGTGGAGACGTCACACGTTTTCTGAGGGTTGTGAACTTTCTTCGACGTCCAGGTTTCATCACGATATTTTCCTTCACCGAAAAGCTCATGGTAAATTTCAAATTAAACGTCCATCACTTGGTGTCATGAAAAAAACCCGTATTTTACTCGTGCGACGGATTATAGTTTAATGCGTCTTCTTAGAGGAACTCTGTACTGCGCTGTTACATGTTAGGTAATACGTATAATTCATTACAACAATTATTTACAATTATATTTTATCAAGACATTAATAATGTAAACCAATACCTCCCACGTAAGATGTTGTAATGAACGTACTATGTTTTGCTTTGTAACTTAAATATATCCTTTTATATGTATAATTATTATATGTTCCATGTTTTAAAGTAAACATAACACTAAGTGATGTTGTCGGATCTTTGCATCTGGTTTTTTAACGACTTTTTAGCCGTAGCGCCATCTATGAGAAATCTATGAAAGTACTTCGTCACTCACTTACACACCTTTACAGATACCAGCCCTGGCTAGAGATGTTGCTATTCACTGTAATTAAGTGTTTTATTGAATGTCAGAATGTTTCAACAACATAATATTCAATTATTTTTTGTGAAATTACTCCACTAATTTGTTATAATTATTAATACAAGATCAAACATTTAGAAAAAATTCCTTCGATCCGGCCGGTTTCGAAACGACGACTTCTAACAAAATTATTTAGCACGTCTTCTGGCGCGGTTTGCTAAAATATAAAACCAATAAATATGCATAAAAAAAAGATACATCGTACTGTTAATATAGTAGTGTATTAACTCAAAAAGAAGACTTTCTCAGAATCGATGAAAAACGAGTTACTCACTTCCCGCAAAAAATCATTAAAATTTATGTGTTATTATAAGTTATTTATTATAGACACTTAAACAATAACTCAAATATATTTTAAAATAAAATGGAAAGAATAATTTCATTTTCATAATTTCATTTTCGTTGAAAAACCAAATACAAAGACACGACGCAAGCACATAGAAAAATTCGTGAGGTCCGTTGGTTCGTTCCGTGGCTTAGTTGGCATAGCGTCTGGCACGGTATGCAAGAAGACGTCGGTTCGAATCCGACCGGATCGAAGGATTTTTTTCTGAGTGTTCGATCTTTGTATTAATAATTATAACAAACTAGTGGAGTAATTTCACAAAAAATAATTGAATATCAATTCAATAAAAATTTAATTAATAATTTCATGTTTTTGAATAAGGATTATTTTGGCCAAAACTAGGTCACATAAAGTGTGTCTCATTTTGAATTAAGTAGATATCTTTTAATTGTTTCTTACAATATTCTAACGATGCTTTTGACGTGCAGGGAATACATTTTTTCGTTCAGTAATGATATAATATTAAATTTCACATATTTTGAGTTACAACACTATTGTAATAACAATGCGATATTTAAGTTAAAAAGCAATAAAAGATATTTCGACTTACAACAACTTACATGAGAGATCAAAACATAAGTTTTGCGACTCTTTCGTCGTATCTATAAGGTAGTGAGATCTCAAGCAGAGCCTTCGAACCTTTTTCCCCTTAACTCTGCTTTCAATTGTATTTGTGAACAACATTTTATGATTTTGGAACCACGTAGCGTTGAGAATGTACTATGCTTCTAAACTACTTATATTTTAAAATCATTCAATTGATTGATTAACACTCACGAGTGAGCATTAAAGGTTTTCTTTGATACTAATTGAAGTAGACATTTCTTTGTGCTGCGATATTTCCAATCACAAAATGTTACTCGTGAGTAAGTGACGAAATAACAAAGCTTCCTAATTGTAGATTTTATTTCAACTACAAAAGGCTGAAACTTGTAACTCCTAGGCTTAATAAAATACATTAAGTTTAAACCATAACAAATGAATACTGAAATGTGCCTTTAGTTACTTCGTGTAAAAGGTACAGGTAGATAAGATCGGATTATTGCGGTGGCTCTGCCGTACATCCATTTTTACTTGCTTCACTTTCGTTTGTTAAACCTCAAGGACATGCGTAGAAATAAGTGGCAAATCGATATGTCGACAGATGAAAACGACGCGTACAACGAGGTACTATTCCCATTTGCCCGCACCACTGAGGCTTTTTTGTCGATGAAATCAGTGCGCATTTGGCCTCCATCTCACCGGATGGAAAGTGACGAGGTCGACGATGGAGCATGCATACCTATATAATGCCTGTTCACTCTCGCGTTGACAAGACCCAAGTTCAGGGTACAAATCTGGAGGCAGCAAATCCCGCCCCAATGCCATATGCCATATAAGTGTGGAAGCGTAATACTTCGGGAGACTTTTTGGTATATCCACAACATAGGGGTGAAACCTTAGCATACGTATAGTCCCTAGACGATAGAAATGAGATGGCGGAATATTTCATGCAATTCCGTCCCACTCCCCGTGATAAATCTTCTAGAATACTGATAAGCAGGCTACTTTGTTCAGCGTTCGGAGTTCAAGACTTTGCAGTTTCACCTTTAATTTTATAAAAAAAATAAGTGCGTATTTGACCTCCATCTCACCTGAGGAAAGTGACGATGAGGTCGACGTTGTAGCATGCACACCTAAATAATGCCTATTCACTCTCGCCTTCATAAGGTCCAAATTATAGCATTCGGGGTACAAGTCCCCAAGTAGGGAATTCCATTCCCTAACCGATCACCATATAAATGTGGAAGTGAAAAGAAGCCCATGTAGCACACGGGTGCAATCAATACCCTGGCGCCCTCTAGAAGGCACGCGATCACAATAGAATACTTATAATTATATTTAAACTAAATGTAAATAAATATAACTGTAGCAGCTGCAGTTATAAATTCATGATGTCGGGACGTGATAGGACGTTTACTTCGTTGCGCCGCGATGGACGCCAGGCTCTTTGGAGGCGTCGGCGCCCCCTAAGACCCTGCGCCCGTGTCCTCCGCACACCCTGCTTGTACAAAACGGGCACTGAATAAAATTCAAGGTGGCCAGTCCCCGTACCTTTCTTCGTACTTTTTTAATAGCAGTAGAGCTCCTTGTGAAAGAGTTCGTCCAGGGAAGTACTGCTACCTTACCTATTTCTGCCGCCAAGCAGTTATTACGCAAGCATTGTTACACTCCGGTTGTGAAGGGTAAGAGTGCTGGTGAAATTACAGGCATATATGGGACTTTTCAACTTATGTCTCAGGGTAACGGGTGCAGTGGCAGTGCCCCACAGATCTTTGCGATTTAAAGCTCCGAGTGCCACTGCTACAATTATGGACAGGCCTGCCGCTTACCATCAGGCGCACGATTTGTTCGTCCCGTCACTTAGTATCATAAAAAAAACATAAGTTTTGATTACACCAGCCCCATATCTTTCTACAGAAGTTTTGTTTATAATGACCCTCCTTATCAACCTCTTTGTTATGCGGGAAGGGCACCATAAACTGGGTGAGCAAGCCCGCACAGTGACCATCTAAGTAGGTCCTCATCCCAGATCAGCCCGTTTGAACTGACTTCGTCCGGTTCTCAGAAGGATTGGGTGAGCCGCCTCGGATCCACGTACAGCACCCTCCCTGTTTTTCATCTGAAAAACTATCTAGGTACCGCAGCTGTAGGCACACTCACTTCTCGTTGCGCTCTGCACGACTAAAGGTTGGCGTAGAGCCGTCGTCCCTAAGTCGACTACCAAATCTCCTCATTAGTGCCGGAGCTGTAAGACACGCCCACTTCCCGATGCCGAATGAACGACGTCTCTCCAGTTCCCAAATTCCTACGCGGCCGTATTGACCGGAATATGTCTAGCTAATCCTCTATTAGCTCTCCGGGCTAGTGCCGGAGATGCCAAGTAGCAGTGTCCTGCGACAATGTCCGGCCTCAGGCCCTCAACTAGACCGCTACTAAGACGCGCTAGCTCCGCTCGGGACGAACGCCCCGGCCACACACCACCGGGTCAGACGAACGTGTTCGTCCCAGTAGCTAACCACAAACCCCGGCGAGGCTAGTCTTGGGTGAGCCGCCTCGGATCCACGTACAGCACCCTCCAAAGGCAACGATATCTATGTACTTGTATCGGCTTCTCGTGGCGTCGGCATTGTCTTTCACTATTTCTCAACACGCTACACTCACAAGCTGTCAACTGCCACTTGCCTTCCACGTGACTATATAACGTGAAATTGCCCCGAAATATCAGAAGCAAGAGTAATAATCGGAGTGTCAGTAACACTTCAAGCCTAATGCTTTTTTAATATTTATGTATTAACAATATTTACAACCCGATCTCAATATAACAATAACTATTTACTATAATTAATCACAAATAATGACTTTGAAAGCAATTGAGTATTCGTCACGTTATTAATCAAAACACTCGTCTTAAGTACCGACAAATGTTAATTTCCGTTATTGATAAGCGGGGAGCTAATTCTGGGTAGCTGTTGTTTTTTTTCTTGAAGAGGTGCTTTTTCGGGGCATGGTATTTTTTCAAAGATTCAAAAGAACATAAAATGTACAGAAAAGCGTATTTTTTATTACATTTTTCAACAGTAGTTAGTATTTAATCTTTTCTTTTTAACAGAATAAACCTGCGGGTTAGGTTCAGTCTTTCTCTACAGTTACAAATACATGACCGGAAACAATAAAACTTATAGATACATATCGTTAATATTAAAAAGGTGGAAACTTGTCAGACTACCAATTAGGTGATTCTAACATTGATAAAAGAATTTAAATAGTCCTAAACGGTAATTAAATCAACGTGTGACGGTAAATTCGGTGGAGCGTAACTTCGACGCTCATTGGTGTATTGGTATCTACACCACCTCTGTTAAAGTAATGATAAGAGCTTTTTTTGACATACATCAAAGAAGGAGAAGGTTCTCAATTCATCTGTATTTTTTTATGTGTTTATTCCGTGATCTGAACCGATTTCGGTGATTCTTTTTTGTTGTTCTTTTTTGAAGTAGGTACTCCTGTAGTGACCCAATTCAAATTTTAAGAAAATATTTTACCTGTAAGGGTAGCAAATTACAGGATGAATCCGGTTTATTGAACTTGTTTTTTTTATTTAGATGTATTTCTAATCTATTTTTAGTAGCAGTAGAGATCCTTGTGAAATAGTTCGTCCAGGGAAGTACTGGCCTCACCTATTTCTGCCGCCAAGCAATAATGTTAGCATTACTGTGTACCGGTTTTGAAAACTTGTCAACTTATGTCTCTGGGTGACGGGCTCAGTGGCAGTGTCCCTCAGATCATTGCGATTTGAAACTCTGAGTGGCACTGCAACTGCTATGGACAGGCGTGTCGCTTACCATCAGGCGCATGACTTTAATGTCCCATCACTTGGTACCATAAAACAAAGAAGGAAGCGGTCCGACTAGTTTCGACCATAATCGATGGTCTTCTTCAGGGGTTGAGTGACGCGGTCCGCGGTCGCGGACCGATACCGACTAACGTACTACGCGAGTAAGTCGCGTTACTTTTACATTATAATGTGAAAAAAAATGTTTCCTTTGGACCTTGATATTTTTTTTCTTTTGGCGCCCCTTTAGCAAATTCACAAAAATAAGGTCATAATTAAAAGGTTAATTGTGTTTGTAATAATAATAAGTATATTATAATAGGTACTCTTATAGTGGACTGTGTAACCATTAACGATACAATGATAGTGCCCAAAAAATTAAACAAAACTAAGTAACATGTATCAAATTACCTTACTTTGTAAAATATGAGTCATATTATATGACACATTTTTATCCAATGCCGTATAAATTTAATTTATTTCTCCATGCCTCATACAGACAACAGCTTATTCCAAAATGTAAAATTGCCTCAGCGGATATTCAACTTAAAGCCAAACCCATAAAGTTTAATATCAATTGAGTAAATTTATCATTTATGGATAGGTTAACATGCAAAGTTGTTGAGGTGCAAATACGTGAAATTTTTTTTTTAATGCTCTCTTCACTCGTTTTTTGTAATTGTTTAATGTTTGTTTGTTATTTTTTGGTTAAGAATTGTTATTAATGACTTTTTACGATACCGGTCATCGTCAGGCATAACGATAATCTGCGGTTTACGATAATCGGCAACGTTTATTTGCATATCTAATAAGTAGCAATAGGTAATTGCAAGACTTACGAAACTCTTGCAGAAATTTATATTATAAGAATTTTATATTATACCTTATTTTACTAATCGTCCTTAACATAGGAGAAACCACTTAAGAGATTTCTTGTTAAATTAAGTTTGTTTTAGGAGCCCTTAGGGAGAATACGGTTATGCAGTTTTCACAACTTTAGATTAAGTGTATGGAAGAAATCGTAGGGGATTTAAAACATACCTGAATAACATTCTCCTTAATAATCAAACAGGCTATTAGCGTTTTTGCCATGCAGTGCCTAGGCGAAATCATATTACACTTTTCTTTAAGAAACGGATTCTTAATTATCATGTAAATTATCCGATATATTCGATAATTATCCATACTGATTCATGGTTTTGTTTCTTTAATTTTGCATGATTTCAGCGATATAATTGGCGCAATGTCTATTCCTTGTCGACATACAAACGATAATGTTTATGTTTATTTTTGTTTTTGTTCTTAACGTGTTGTGTTCTTCTTGAATATTTGTATTATTGTTTTTATTCAATATGCCAGTTAATTATCGTTTGTGTTTTTAGCCATTATGGGCTATGGCAGAATATCAGTCAATATTAGGGCGCGTTCCCACTATGTCGTCACGTTTTATTATCGTTGGACGACTGTCGTGCCTAGCCTGTTCCCATATCACGACTATCTATCGTGGACGATTTTTTATCGTTGTACGACTGTCGTGACTAGCTGTTCTCAGATCGTGACGATAATTTATCGTTTCACGACAGCCTCCTTGCCCATCTCTGGCTACGACCCAACGCTACTGAAAAGCGAGCAGAGGGCGCGGGGTACGAGAGGGTAGGGCAGGGAGCAGAATACGTGCGGACAGCGATAAATAAAACGTGACGACAATAGGAACTGCTACAATCTGTCGTCACGTTTTTATCGTGACTTTTTTATCGTCTGACGACTGTCGTTCTAGCTGTTCCCACTGTGACGACAGTTTGTCGTTGTAACGATAAAAAATCGTGAACGACAGTTAATCGTGTCGTGCTATATGTGAACAACTTCATTTAAATATACAAGTCACGACACTGTAAACTGCACGACAATCTGTCGTCACGACATAGTGGGAACGCGCCCTTACTCCATAATCCTCAGTGGCTAAATCATGTCAAAGGGATTTGACATGTTTGTTTTATTGTTGTTTCTATTTTTTTTATTGCTTGTCACATAACATAACTTTGATAGTATTATTATTTTAGTTATTGATTAATATTTTTGTGCTATTATAATATTATATATTTTATTCATTCATAATCTAGACTCTAGTCACGCAATTTAATTTTGCGCAATTTAGTTTAAGCAATTGAACATCATTTTGCAAATTCTATTATTCACCAAGTCACTTTTAGGATAATGTATTAAATTAAATGTATTAACATTCATTTAATCTAATAACATAACACAAATTCACGAATTTTGTATTTGCAGACAAGTTTCTGGAACGAATTATGTAATACTCGGGATTTCTAATCGTCACAAATTATAGCCTACAATCAGTGGAACCCAAAGGTTGATTTGTTTTTTCACCCGACTGCCTCAGAAAGGACGGATTTTCGGGTATATACACTGTTATCACAATGTACTTATTTTAGCGGCTGAAATTTAGATTAGCTGAAAAATTTAAATCTTTAAACGACAAGACAAGCTCGACTCCGACTTTTTCGGCATTGGTTGTGTGCTCATTAGCTGTCTTGTACAGCTTTGAAACTTAACCAAATTCCTGGGATAAACTTATATGTATATAGTTCCATCATCAAATTATTACTGGAACACCGTCAGTACCTCTCGCTTTGTTCACGTCAAGAGTGCTTAGTGTTGTTATACTTCTTTTTGATGGGTACAACTCCTTATAGGGTAGGATAATTTGACATAATTTGTCCACAAACACCTTAAATAATGGAAAAAAATAAAAGTCTAAGACAAACACAGGAACAACAAATTACTTTTCTCTTTGGCAGTGGACGCGAGTGATCCAACAAACTTCAACATTGACAGTGGAGATGATCGGCAAAAATTCGTAAAGGCGAATTCGATAGAGACCAGAAACTTTGACTTTCTATTATTAACACGATGCTACTGGGAAAAATAAGTCAAAATAGACCTTATACAAAATCTTTTTGTAGGACGTGGTGGCCTTTTTGGTGGTAGTGTGTGCGAATAGAAATTATTTTAACAAAATTATTTTTTTTTTACCTCAAATTGTAAAATAAATTTTACTGTTTGTGAAAACGATATCCTGAACAACACATAGGCGGCGGTCGCCGCGAGCGACGAGCAGGCGAGCAAAAAATACACAATCGAGTCAAGCCTGTCCGAACAAACTGCTATTGTAATCGTGAAAATAATGAGGGCAACAAATTCAAGATTGTCTCCGGGCGGCAACAATCGACGGTACGCCACTGGTAGAGTTTGATACACATGGTGTCTCAAGAGAATAAAGTATTATAAAGTCTAGTTCGTATTCAGCAAATATTATCGCAAACATTCAAGCATACTTTATGTTAGCTCATGGCTAAAATTGTGCTCGGAACCGCGACGCGAGCCGAGGGAAGAGTTTTTCCCGTCCTTCACAGGTGGAGTCACTACGCACGTATAGTAGTAGCGGTAAGGTGGAAGATGTCCCGCATTATACCGGTTACTGTTGTGTTGGTGCTCGTGTGGACGCCTAAACTTCTCAGCGAATGCCTATTGGTAAATTCGGTTGCCAGCGAGCACAATGGAGTATCTATGGATATTTTGCACAGTGAAGTGTTAATAAAAGCTATATCATCAATATTTAATTTAAAATGCTTATTACTACTTGCAATAACTGAACCTAACCAGACTACGGTTATTTGCATGAGGTTGGTCTCCGTACATTCTATATTGAGTGGTTTCAATCCGTTTTGTCGGAGTCAACACGTAGTGCCGCGAAGATTTTTTATACATGTTTGGTTAGGTTAGTAAATAACTTTATCGCGACAGTTTTTATAATTGTCAACATTTTGAATATATGGACTGTTACAGCAGAACATTCTGAATGCTAGTATCTTCAGCGTACTTAAACAAAATAACTCTTACGGCATTTAAATTTATATTATTCGATCAACATTATCCATTCCTCATCTCTTGGAGGAAACTAGAATATAAATACCCGCAAACGCAAACTAAAATTAACCCCTTAAAACACAACCCTAAAGTTAATTATCTCGATCATTATTACCTGTTACTCCACGTCAGCCCTATAACTGAAGCCGGGTATTCACTAGCGAGTTGTAATCGTTACATGTTATTTTATCAAAAATCCTAGTGTATACGTGATTCTCGAGCTTATCGCAAGCGGAACGCGGTTCGCATTGAGCCAACCATAACCTCTTAAAACAATATTGCTTTAACCTTACGTTGACTTTTCGTATCATAACGCGCTTAAAGTAAGCTTATTGTAATGTTAAAACTATGTTTTATTGGCAGCTTTGTGACTATTCAATCACTCAGTTCGTACTATGGTACGGTAGTCATAACGCGACTTTAACATAAAAGTAATATTGCTCTTATGTTAAATTTAGCAATCTTAAAATAGTTACACGGATGCAACGGAAACAATATTATTTTCAATTTAATTGTCTTAATATTGATTTGTAATGATTAAAGTTAAGTTGAACTTATTTATTTACATATATCTCTTCAATATTTTGTTTATTTTTTATTTATTAGCACACAGTAAATCGTTAAATAAAAATACGCGACGTTTATTTCGTAAAATTATAACAGCGCCATCTATATGCTCCTTGGCGAAGCTAACAGTTGACATTAGATTATAGTTCCGAATTCACAACGTGACTGTCAAGACTCAGCTTGTTTTATTTATTTTTCTTCATGAAAAATGCGGAAAAATAATTGAAAACAACGTAATTTTAATAGCTTTCATTATTACATACTTTTCTTTTTTTGCCAGTTAAAATTCTCTGAATGTTAAGTAAACATTAAGTATTTATACATTATACTACGATAAGACGATTCGGAACATCAAAAAAGAAAGAGATGGTATAACGTAGTTCACATAGCGTTATCTCTTTCCTATTTTAGTAAGGAATAGACAATATTGGGAAATCATTCGTTCTTTTTCTTTCAATTACTTTTGCAATAATATCTTAGAGGATGGAAAAAAATAAAAGAAATAATATATTGCTTGGTTGACAGATTCGTCATGGTACGAATCTGGGTAATATTATAATAAGCTTACTTTATGCTTACATTGAAATAAGATTGTTTTTGGAAAGGTTATGGTAGGCCCCCAGGTACTCATTCTAGCGAGTGAAGACTATTTCACGTGTACACACTAGAACCTCGCTACTATAAGCGTATTATTACAGCTTGATAATGAGTACCTCTTCGGATTGTCAGATACCTGGTGTAATATAAGACGGTTAAATTAAACTTCTTTTAATTCTCCTTCCATCTAAATTAACGCAAGATTATTAGAAACATATTTTAAAATAACAGCATCATTTTACAATTGCTATATAAAAGAGGCGCAAACAAATTTATGACGTTGAGACTACAGCTTGTGTAATATGTATTATAACCTATTTTGGTTTGGTCCACAATTTCAGAAAAGTAACGTGCTAATGAACCATAAATTAATAGTAGGTAGGTACAGGACCATGATTATTTTACGTGGAACATCTTTAAAATCAGATAGAAACACGTACGTAATTGAAGACATCGATCACTGTAACAAAAGTAATCTATCAGCGTAAACATTTCACGGTAAACCAACAACCGTGCGCCCGGAGATATTCCCACTCGATTTTTTTCTTTAAAACGAAGAATTCAGTGTTAAGGTATTCCAAGGTATGTTGCCAGGTCCCATGATTACGATTGACTGTCAGAAACACAGAAATAAATCTAAATAGAACGGCGATGACGCACTTTTTAAAGGGATCAAATGTTTGCCCACCACTTGACCTTGAAAGCGCACAATCAAGTTTAGGTAAAAGTTATTGAAAATGAACTTTACCCGTGAAATGAGATGCATTCTTTAGGACTAGCACGAACAAGCGCGACTTGCGCGAGAGCGACATAAAATGCGAAATCTCTATGCGAGAATATCAGTATTTCGTCCTTTACGTCGCTCTCTCAATAGTCGCTCCCTATCGTGCTAGCCCTACTGTTGACCGACTGATCCTCACACCATTAGTTAGGCTTTTAGAAACAGCACAATATGGCTTTTGCTTCAAATGCACTTTAACAAGAATCGACGTGTATTATGGGAGCGTTCGGGAAATCTCAGTACAAGATTGTGGCACGCGTGTCCTGTTTGTGTCCATCGCCGTTGTATCTGGATTCATTTCTGTTGTTAATAGTCAAAACCATGGTCTTGTACGTACATATTATTTATTTATGGTTCATCCGTGCACCGATTTTAAAATAGAGATCCAAGAAGTGCTGAAAATATCACAGAAAAATAAATACAGTAGAAGTGCTTATATTATCTATGGTGGTCTTCCGTATCATCATTAAGTCTTAATTTAACTTTAATAGCTTTCGTTTCTTTAAAAAATGGTCACTACTTTTTTGGAAAACTTAGTAAATCTTGAATTCGTCATCGTTGAGCTATTAAGCGCTAGATGGCAGTACCTTGTTTGAAATTTAATATAAAATCAAACGTAACTTTTGATGGTATTGAACTTTCAACGATATGTCAACAATGTAAAGTTTAAATTATATTAACATTCCAGAATTTGTCATTTCTTTTCAAGTTTGAAACACCGAGCAATTATTATCAATAGTGTTTCAAATGATGAATGTGTGAATTTCAGTGACGGCACTTCACAGACCAAATAATACTTCCATGCGGCACTTTCATTGCTTTTTCTTCCGTGGAAAATATAGTTTCTTTTCCAGAACAAATAATTAAACTGTATAAAGGTATAATGTGAGTAATATAATATAGAATTATTGCCCTCGAAATACTTCAACAAAACTAACCAAAACTCGTTACAAACAATCGATTAGCAACAAAGTAATTAGACCCTTCGTCAGTTACCTCGAAGGGTCTAATCCACGGTAAATTAGTAGTACAAGTGGCGATTAATTTGTGCAAATTGAGCTAAGTACAACAGTGACTCTTCAATTTCTGTAACAACCAGTTTTTTAGCATATTCATAAACTTTTTGATAAATATTGAATACCGTTCCGTACTTGAGTGTATTTCAAAGTGGAGATCGCGTAAGCCACTTACACTAAGTATGGGCAGCTTATGTCCTTGCTGGTCAGCAAACTAAGTAAAAGTGTAAAGCACTTACAAAGGTGGCATGGATGTTTATAATTTCCGCTTTTTGTTGCCGTTTAAACGACGGCAAAAGTTTGAGCAGTAACTGGTGCAAACAGCAACTCTGCCAAAAGTTCGAAAGCTAATTATTACAAACAGAGGAATACACAGCAACGCTATGAAAAGTTTTGTCATGTAGCATCACTGATAGTGAAAAGATAGTGAAGTGAAAAGTAGAGAACTACGAAATAAGAAAAGTAAAGGAGTAAAAGACAAACAAATATATTCTTTACGAATTAATCATAAGGATTAGTAGGTATTAGATGTATACTGTTTATGAATAAAAAAACACTAATGAAAAGTGAACAAAAGATGCTAATGATAATTGCCGAGTTTAGCGTAAATAACATAGTAGGTACACGCAAAGAAATCAGAAGCGCACCTTAATATGTTCTAAGAGTATATAAATCATAATAATGGATGAAATTGGAATTTCGGCAAACTTAGAACAGGCAACAAGAAAAAAAATAAAATAAAAATACTATAAACTAGTATAGAAAGGTATTGCGTTTATACCAAGAATACGAAATGCTAATGGATGTGCTCAATGCTAATGATGAAACCCTATAAATTGTGCAATTAGCCAAAGGCACCGCAACCGTTTAATAACTCCCTCGTGAAGACTTGACAAGTACCAAATGACATCAATGTTCGTGTTGTCTACGGAAGTAGTGAATTGGTGACAAGTGACGTAGCAAGGGTCCAATTAATGTCTTTTAACGGATTTTACGAACATTTTTATCTCAATAATTGTAATTAACGTCGTGAATGTTTTTGTTTAGGTTTTAATATTGTTGTTGTTTATGTTTACTAGTTCAAACTGTTTAGTGACAGTCGTTTTTCTAATAAAATAAAGACACATTTTTAATATTTTTAATTATAATGAAAAGTACAGTCTTCTAAATGGGTCTTTTTCTACTCCTGAACGATTTTTTACGAGGAAAAGTCTAAAATAGAGAATAAGTTAAGCGTTAAACGATTTCTCAAACCTATAAGGGCGCTTTCCCATTATGTCGTGACAACAAATAGTCGTGCAGTTTAAAGTGTCATGGCATGTATATTAAATGAAGTTGTTCACATATAGTACAACACGATTAACTGTCGTTACCACGCCAGACTCGTGACAATGGAAAGAGCTAGAACGGCAGTCATCAGATAAATAACCGATAAATAAAATATCACGTTAAAAATGTGATGACAGATAATCGCAACTTCAAACGATTGTGTAGTGCAAACGACGAGGCCGCTACCGCTGCCGTGAACCGATAAATTGTCGTCACGATCTGGTGGGAACAGCTAGACACGACAGTCAGTCGTTCAATGATAAAATAAACGTCCACGACACAGTCATGACAGATAGTCGTGATATGGGAACAGGTTAGACGCGAACGTCGTCCAACAATAAATAAAACGTTACGACATAATGGGAATGCGCCCTAAGACGCGAATTTCCTCAATACTTAAATTGTATTATTATAACGATTTCTGTGTAATTCGCTGTTGCTATACACACACAAAACCATTTTTGTCGAATTTAAAATGCGTATATACTTATTTAAAATTGATTATTATTTTCTGCAACAATAAGTCAGAATAGGGTGGTTTGAATTAATATTAAACACGACTGTTTCTTGACTAATACGTTCTGAGTCAGCCGTGACTATGAGACCTGCGGGCCTACAATAACCTTTCCAAAAACATTATTGTAAGGAATAGACAATATTGGGAAATCATTCGTTCTTTCCATTGACTTACAAATAAATGAACGACGGGTCTAATACACAAACCACGAAAAAAATGTCCCTATAAAAAAGTCAACCTATTTAAACGTAGTGACATGTAAAGGAATATGAAAAAGCTAAAACGTTGAATTTAAATTGTAATGTCATCGCAGTACTGTCTAATTTTGCTTGCTTCGCTGTCAGTCGAACAAACGAAGACTAAAGCGTGAATGACGCTCTGTATACGATTTTAACGCCCTATAAGTTCGGACACTTTTTAGCGCGGACCCGACGTCCATATAATTGTAAGTTAATGGCTAGAGTATAAATAAATAAAGGACACATTGTGTGTCACTTTTATAGTTTTTGACAGTAAAAAGTACACTGAGTAATGAAAGTAATTGCGTGTCACAAGGTATTGAACCCTCGTTGCGTAAGTTGTTCTCGCGCTAGACGAATTTTAATTTTTTATCTATCATGCAGGCCATTTAAAAAAGTTTGCTTCTAATTGATTGATCGTATTATTATTAATGATCGAAAGTGACCTTTTGAAGCGTCTAAATTGCGCCATCTTCGAAGCTGTGCTACGTTTTAAAAAGCCGATGTAAACAACAACCATAGATATTTTTCATTCACAATCGTGACAGGGCCTTCAAATAAATAATTAATGACGTCCATTACTATGCTGCATCACCAAGTTTTATTTGCTGATGGAGAAATTGAAAATCATTCATTTTCAAGCAAGAGAAAAATACGTAAGTGCCAATCAACTTGAACAGCAGCAGGATTAAAACTAATATTTACTAAGCGGAAGGTCGATTCCCTGCTGAAGCGTGCTCTTTCTTATTTTCCTTTTTCAAACATATTCGCGCGCAAAAGTGAGATTTGATTCCAAATTCAAAGTTTGGATTTTGTGTCACTAGAGCTAGTTTAAAATTTCATTAATATCGGTCGAGTCATTTCGATTTTAAACTGTGAAATTTGAGTGGACGCCAAAAGAAAGATTCCCTCGCCCCGCTCGCTGCGCTTAATAAAGAACTCTCTAATTTTATGTAACCTCTTTAATTTTATTTTCGTAATCTACAAACATTCATATTGTCAGCAGCAAGGTAACAGGCGCTAAGCGACATTTAGGTAGAAATTGGCTTAAACTAAAATATAATAAGTTTTTGTGGATAATTTAGGTTGAGTAGCTTTAATTTATGAAAATAAATAACCTATTATACTTTGCTTTTCCTATTAGTAACCTATTATCTTTTACCTTTCAACGAGAGCTAGAAATAATCAAGATATTTATCATTGATAATATCTCATATATATATTCTATAGGCAATGAAACTATTTTTCCGGATTTAAATAGCATATATTTGTTTTTTCAAACAAACCGACGTTTCGGGCCCTTTACAGGTCCCATGGTCACGGTCAACCGTGACCTGACGCGATTTAAATCCGGAAAAATAGTTTCATTTCCTATGTGTAACAATCGCGAAAACCTAAGAACGCGATATATATACTCTATAATTATTATTTATGCAAATTGATAGTTATCTCTTTCATTTTTTATTAAAAATGACAAACTGTGAGAAAACTAAATAAACACGAAGAAAAAATCTTTGGGAAAACCAATTTGGTTTGTGCTTAGAGAGTGATTAGACACGGCGACTTTAGCAGCAACGGAAACGCGATACAGTCGCTAATCGTCTACCTTTACCTATACACACGCACGACTTTAAGCAGTTGTGCACACGCAATGCAAACGCGCGACTGCATCGATACAAATGCGTGTTGTAGCAGCAGAGATCCTTGTGAAGAAGTGGTTCATCCAGGGCAGTGCTGCCATCTTACCTATTTTTGCCATCAAGTAGTAATGTCATCATTACTGTGTTCCTGTTTTGAAGGGTAAGGGTGCTGGTTAAATTACAGGCACATGGGACTTCTCAACTTATGTCTCAGGGTGACGGGCGCAGTGGTAGTGCCCCTCAGATCTTTGCGATTTAAAGCTCTAAGTGACACTGCAACTGTTATGGACAGGCGTATAGCTTATCATCAGGCGCATTACTACTTCGGCCCGTCGCTTAATATTATTTTAAAAAAATCAAACGCGTGTTTGCATCGCTACACTTGTGATTTTTAAGCGTTTGCATCGATGGAAACGCGCGACTGCATCGATACAAACGCGCGATTGCATCGATAAAACGCGCGGTTGCATCGATGTAATCGCCTATAAATCGCAAGTGTAGCAATGCAATCGCGCGTTTCACAGACGCGCGTTTGCATCGCTACTAAAAATCGCCGTGTGTCCACCACTCTAAGGGTTTGTGACTTTTATTCAGACTGGCATTTGACACGTTTGGATATATTTCTGATATATACACATGTCACGACGTTGCTAGACATTTTGTTGTTCCAATTATCATCATAATTATCACTTCAAACCTTGCTTTCAACCGTCGATATAGATACCTTGCTTTTCGTCTGCAAAGGTAAAATTGTCTATCCCTCAGACCGTATACGCCCGGTAACTTCAATTAACTTGTGATTTATCTACATCAATACTGCATTTCGTTTCTAATTAATAACATCGCCGTTTTGTTCGAAAATGTTAACTCCTCCATTTTACATAAGACTTGTCTTTACACAATCTAGGGCTAACTAGAAATAGTCTGTAACGGGTGGCGCAGGCAATAACAACCACCTTGTGAAAAAAAATGATTAGAAAGTCTGTTAAAAGAATTGAAGGACTCAAGCTGCAGAAAGACACTCAACTACTGCGATCTCCTAAATGATATTCCTGCCGTGACAACAACACTCCAAAAGAAATAAGCTGGTTCCGCTCCTAACCTATTTGTAACGAAAGTCTACCAAATGCCAATTAGCAGTTAGTTACATATAAGTATCTCGCAAATAGGGTTTCAATTGTCAAGACTCATATTACTCGGGTAATTTATTATAATGATTATATTTTGCGTTAAGCTCTCTTTTATCGCATTACTCTTTTCATGAACTTGTTCCATTTTTATACTTTTTCCTCTTTTCGCGCTCATTACTTTTGACCGGCGATTTTGTTTTTAAATTTTTAAAAATAAAATGACGATCAGTATAATTAAGTGGAATAGGTATGTATTTGTTATAGTAGAAAAAAAAAATTGGTTTTATTCTTCTCAAGTATATTAGTAGATGAATGTGGTATATGTACAGCGGCCCGTCATCGTCTTGTACTTTTGATATTTTACTTTTTTTCGACGATCCAAGGTCAAAATGTGAAGCTCAGCTAGTTGTTAACTGTACCTTATAAAAAGAAAACATCGTAAAAAGATATAGCATATTATATTTATATTCCAAAGCTTGTTATTCCAAATAAAAGGTTTAATTAAGATATTATAACGAACCGATTATTCCAGTTCTTTTAGAGACGCAGAGACCTGACATAAATGATTGGTTGAACAGATCAAGAACCAACAAATAAATGCAACGCCGCCAAATGCTCCGATTCAATGCATTATTTGTCATGTTATATGTACGTCCATTTGAAGCTCACAAAATAAACGATAGTTATCTATGGGGACAAACGACAGCGATTCCTATCTCCGAGTCACGAAGCACAGTTTAAAGCCGGGATAATCCTATCATTATCAATTCTGGATGGTAGAGAATGTCGGTGGGTACAGTCAAGGGTACACCAAACTTGACACTTTGAGTTCATCATACAATAAATTGTGAGGTAATACTCGTACTCAAGGTAAACCTTACGTCATTCACGGCAGTACGTTATTTAACTAGCAGTTTAAAATAACTTATGGGCTACTAATGAAATCCACTAAAATTTGGTAACTTTTCAAGTTATTTGTTATTGTTCCTAACTAATCACATTTTTTGAAAAATGTGAAAACAGAAACTTATTTAGTATTAATATTAAGTTTATTGAATAACACGATCTTTTACTACCGTGAAATTCAATTATTTTTAGCCGACTTCAAAAAACGAAGACGTTCTCAATTCGACTGTATGTTTTTTTTGTATGTATGTTACGCGATAACTCCGGTATTTGTGAACCGATTTTCATAATTCTTTTTTTATTGGAAAGAGGGTACCTTCATAGTGGTCTCATTTGAAGAAAATCATCCACCTCTAAGGGTGGCTGTTCACGCATGAAGATCCATATTTATGAATAGCACCTAAATTTTATTATAAGGAGCAATTTTTTTAATGGTTGATTTTGCTATTCTTCAATTCTAGGCGTTTTTCGCACTCAATATACTTTGAGTAGTGAGAACCGATTTTTGTTATCTCCTGTGCCAAGTCCCTTGTAGTGACGAACTAGGGGATGAATCCGGGTTTGCGCACTTACCGGTAACCGATTTCGATAAAACTTGGTAATTATATGTAATTCCACGTACTTTTGAGGTCGGTTTTTTTAGTACTCTGTACTGAGATTATTTTAATGTATGTTACGCGATAACTTAATGTATGTGAACCGATTTTGATAATTCTTTTTTTTGTTTGTTGAAAAGATGATCTCAGGAGTGGTCCCATTTCAATTTGAAGAAAATATTTCACCTCTATAGGTGGCAAACTAGAGTATGAATGACTGTTGAGGTCGGTTTTTTTTAGTACTCCGTAGTGAGATTATTGTGAAAGTACCCCATTACTTTGTTATAATTATTAATACAAAGATTTAGTTTGTTAATATGATCGAAAATGGCTTGAAATGTTCGCTCGCGCACTGTATGCTCGAAATTAAAATTCAAAATATTTTCAAATAAAATCGCCAGATACTCCGGGGCAGAACCACCTAAGCTTTAATACATATATATTTTTGGAAAACATCTATAGGATTTCCATAAAATTGTAGATTTAATATAAAAAAAAGGTATATAACTAATTTCGTCGTAAAATTTAATTCAAGGTGGTTGTGCTGCTCCCCGACAGAAACAAAATAATTATTAGGTACTTACCATACATAGTATAAGCAAATAATTAAATAATTCTATAACAAATTCTATACTGACCTAGCCTCCCCAAACCCTCAATCTATTTTGTATATACGAACTTCGACACCAAAAACTTTTTCAAATGATCATTGAGCACCTGAAATGACAAAGTAAAAGCTCACGTTTTCTCTTAGTGGATTGTTTTATTTTAGACGTTACTACTTAAATATATAATTATAATGAATGAAATAATAAAAACTAAAACAGAAAGTTACAAAAACAGATGTTAAAATAATGCTACTAGATTTACTAGTATATGCCAAAATGTAACTTCATTATTATAACTTTTTATGTTTTCAATAAAGTTTAATTCAATAAATATGATATACATGTTAATATTATGTTGATATTGGTACACCAACGTGTGAAGTATTCCGGTTTTACGATTTTATATCCACTTAACTTTCACCGTTTTAATTTTCACAGTATGTAATTTGAAATCTCTTAAATGTCGACTCATCCGTAGAACAAAGATTTATGAGCAAAACTACTTGTTCTCAGGACAAAAGTACATTTCGTCCGTTCTTCTTCGCTGTGGATGTCAGATCGACTGTTGTACGATTATATATTTCCGAAACGAAATAAGATATAAAAAATTCTTAAAACACCTTTACACAGGCCTTAGTTGGAATAACGAAATTATGTATTTATCCTCTTTTCGCTGTATAATCACATCGTACTTTGTTCTTCGGATGAGTTGAGATGTAATCTTATTATGGAAGCGTATAACATTGTCTCATAAGAATTTATGACTTTGAGAAGACAACTGTCGAGAATAGCCAGTTTATTTTTGTTTCGTTTTATGTTACGTCTATCACTATTGTTCATGAAAAAAATACTGTTTTGAACTTAAATTACATTTCCATAAATGTACTGTGACGCCAAAGTTCGCTGCTGTGTTTACTTTTTATTATTTACGACATGCGAGACACATATTTGACGATTCATAAACTATATTTTATTTAATTTATGCAATGCTTCAATTACAATGTTTTATAAACATTTCTTTAATACTACATCTGTTGTATTGTTATGATTCTAGAACGACCTTTTAAACGCTTTGAAAGCATATAATTTTCTAAATCGCCAATAGATGGCACTGAACGTATAAATAAAATTTTAATTTTTTTTACTTTTGCATTATATATGTTGGAATTGGTATTTTTACAGGTTTTGTCTTGGTAATTATAATGACTGTGATAAATATGTAGGTATTTTCATTTTATATTATAAAGTATTATCCTGAAATTACCATCTATCACGTCATGAAAAGATTTTTGACGTCATTTTTCTGTTGTGCACGTCATCTATTAGCAGTTATTAAAACTAGTGTGACAACCTATATGTTCTCAGTTACTGAAAATGCAACAATATCATTGGTTTAAATATAACTCTCTACAATATAACGTATCTCATTGGTGTATAGTATTGGTAATGCGTGTTTATACTTCACAACTGTTTGAAGTTGTCATCAAGAAAGGACTTCTTGTAAAAATTCTTTACGTTTTCCCGTGCCTCCACTGTGCAAGTTTATATTATCTAAGTGCATTTTTATGTTTAGTGCATTGTAATTGTAAAATGACATACATTTATGGTGTGTAAGACTGAATAGTGTCGTGATAAAAATAAATCTAAAAGGAAAATCGTGGAAAGCGATATGATACTCTCCTTGGCAGTGTTCTAAGATTGTTCATATCGCGAGTTTTAATGATAAAAAACGAGATGTCTTCAAAGCCAGCTAATCAAAAAAGAAGGTGAGTGATGTAATTTCTAGATTAAGAATGAATAATAGGGGATTGTTACATGTGCCCGATATGCCTAACCTTATTACGTTTAACATTGTAATGCTCCATGGCTGTCCCACAGTCGCTAATGAACGAACTTTCTCTTCACTAATCGTCACTTGTCTTCTTTAATTTGATTACAGCACAAATAATATTAGTTTAATATGGAGCTTTTATATGTTCTGTTGATCATGTGATTTTTTTCAGTCTGTATTTAGTTTGTCCAAATGTAATAGTGTTCAACCGTATGCAATAATTATGCCATTATGAATGTAATTATAATAGTGAAATTACTATGTGTTAGATGTATCCAAGTGGGTAATATTATTATGTGGATAACATCTTTAAGTTTTTTCTAAACAAACAATGGTCATTACAACAAATTTTAAAAGTATAGTTGACATCAACTCTTGTTATATGATAATAACATGCAAGTACCAACTGTAGCGTGTGTTCCACATGTATATGCCACAGCGAAAATTGCATCATATTAAGTTCATTTCATAGTATTACAATAGTGTCACATGGAATGCCAGAAGTTGAAAGTAATAAAAGCAAATGTTTTTACCTCTTAATACTATTGTAAACTTTTAGTTGTTGGTAGAACTTTAACCTTCTGCAAACTTCTCAGAGTACTGATATAGGGTAAAGTAGATTAGTGGTGCTCTGTTTAAGTTTTTGGCACCTTGTGAGGAAAATTGAAATTAAATTAAATACGGCTTTATTCATCAAACATGTAGAAATTCTCGTAATACTTGTGACCCTGATTTCTATTACTAAGTTG